>NC_041386.1:275599206-275661668 GCF_002162155.2 Triticum dicoccoides | reverse complement strand
GTCGCCGGAGTTTGTTGTCTGGTCGGAGAATCCGGCTGGCAACTGGCTCCACCTTCAGTGCTTATTCACCAACGAGTTGTCGGCCTCTGGTCCAGGCGGACTCTGGCTGCAGGAGGATGGTTGCTGCAGCAAGGCCTCTTGGGTTGCGGTCGCGACTTCCGCCATGGGCAATGTAGCACTGGCCCGCGGTTGGCAGACGATCGCCCGCGCACACGGCTTGGGCCGGCGGTGCGCCCTCCACTTCAAGTACGACGGCGAATCAACCCTCTACGTGAGGGTGTTTGGGGAAGATGGTCGCCGCGCTGGGTGCTGCCCCGAGGCGAACGATGGTGAGGAGGTGCATGGTCTCAGGGACGGTCGCGACGAGGATGAGGGCGAGCCTGCCCTTGGGGGCGGCTGCGTCTTGTCCAGATACGGCGACTCTTCCTCCGGTGACAGCTCTAGCAGCAGTGGCCACGACCATCCGCCGCGCCCGCTTTGAAAGCGGCAGTGGGTCATCTCGTCACCGCGCCTCCGTGAAGCGCGACGAAGGATCCGGCTAGGCTCGGGGTGCCGCTAGGGGTCTGCCTCCGCAGATTGCCGCAACGCTACTTTTGTTTTACTCTTTTTCCTGCATCAAGAATGTAACCAGTTTGGGCCCAGGGGGTGTGTATCGAACTATGGTTCCTTGGTTGTGGCACCATGCGTGTTGTGTCGTCATTTCGTGCAAAGATAACTTAACCTGGTATATCCGAGACACCCTCTTCCTCACGAGGCGCTCATTTCCTCGCGTCCATCTTGCCTTGGTGGCCCGCATTTGCTCGGGAACTGCAAAAGCTCGTTAGGAAGTGCGTTAAAAGATTTGGCATTCGCCCTGGCCCCGACCTGGCGCCTTGTATCGTGGTACCCGAGGGGCATGGACTAGGAGGGGCACGCTAGCTTTTGGTCTCGAATGAGGGCGGCTCGCGAGAAGGAAGAGAAGGGAGAAAATGCTCGCGAGGGCACCTGCCCAGCCCCCTCGCGAGGCATGCAAGAGAGAGAACATGAGCTAACCCGAGCCGGAGAAACGCAGCGAGAGGCGAGGGAGTCAACTCAGCAAAGAATGCCAAAAGCAAATTTCGAGTAAGGAAAAGGAAGCCAAATACGGAAAGCAAATGAAAAGCCGCGTCCGGCACCTAATCTAGTCTTCAATTATTCTCATCAGCGCGGAGCTAAGTGCTGCCACTAGGCGTGGGCGGGAGCCCCAGGGCCTGAGGCCGGCACCCCTGAGACTCCGGGGCGTGTACAGCCCCAACTCATTATTACGTGAGAGTGTCAGGGGCGGTGATTCTTCACAGGCACCGGGCCTTCTTCACAGGCTCTGGGCCTTGCTTCACAGGCTCTGGGCCTTGCTTTATAGGTAAAACTTCCGAAGGTGCTGGATGTTCTAGGCATTTTGGACTGATACTCCGTCTTGTGTCTTTAGGCGCACGATGCCAGGCCTGGAGATGTGGACGACCTTGAATGGGCCCTCCCACATTGGTGAAAGCTTATGCAGCCCTTCCCTAGAGAGGACCCGCCTCAGGGCTAGGTCTCCCGTCTCGAGTGTCCTGGAGCGGATGTTGCGGCAGTGGTATCGCCGCAGTGCTTGCTGGTACCTCGCCGCCCGCAGCGCAGCTTCGCGGCGACGTTCCTCCACCAACACGAGATCCATCCGCCGCGTGGCGTCCTGCTGTGTTTCATCGAACGCCAGGACCCGTGCGGGGCGATGCTTGACCTCATGAGGGAGGACCGCTTCGGCTCCGTAGACGAGGAAGAATGGAGTCTCTCCCGTTGGCTTGGTGGCGGTGGTCCGAATGGACCATAGTATGGACTGGAGCTCGTCATGCCAGCCCCTACCGCATGCCTCCAGCTTCTTTTTGAAGGTCCTGGTCTTGAGGCCCCTCAGGACCTCTGCATTAGCACGTTCGGCCTGACCATTGCTCCTGGGGTGGGCCACCGAAGCGTAGCAGATCTGTGTTCCAAGGTTAGCACAATAGGTTTTGAAGAGGTTGCTAGTAAACTGTGAATCGTTATCTGTGATGATGCGGTTGGGGACCCCGAAGCAGCTCACGAGGCCCTTGATGAACTTGACAGTAGAGCCGGCTGGGATGGTACAGACGGCTTCCACTTCCACCCACTTGGTGAACTTGTTGATGGCGACGTAGAGGTAACGGTAGCCCCCTGGCGCCCGAGGGAACGGGCCTAGGATATCCAGCCCCCAGACCGCGAATGGCCATGTGAGCGGGATAGTTTAAAGGCCCTGAGTTGGTTGATGGATTTGTTTGGCGTGGAATTGGCAAGCTTCGCAAGACTTCACCAGCTCGGCTGCGTCGTTGAGTGCTGTAGGCCAGTAGAATCCACTGCGGAACACCTTGCCGACGAGGGTCTGTGACGACGAGTGGTGTTCATAGTCCCTACCGTGTATGTTAATCAGCAACTCCCTTCCTTGGTCGCTAGATATGCAGCGTAGTGTGACATCATTAGGTCGCTTCCTATATAACTCACCGTCTTGGATACAGTATGCCGTGGCTTGCCGGGCCACGCGCTCCGCCTCCTCTTCCTTCTCCGTCAATGTCCCGTGCGTCAAGTAATCCTTGAATTCCTTAGTCCAGCATTCCTCCTGGGGCTCGAACGCCAAGAGCAGCCGAGCTCCGGAGGTTGGTCCACAGATCGGGGCTCCCACGGCCGGAGGCTGGGGGAGCTCTTCCCGAGGCTGAGTCATGCTTGAGAGAGGTGGCGCATCTGATGGCTTGAAGAGCCGCTCCTCAAAGACGCATGTGTAACGCCCCGAGACCGATGCGCCAGGTGTCTTCCAGTTATTCGTTGTTGTTGCCTTGTCATTTGCTTGCGTGTCATGCATTTCTTATCATGTCATCATGTGCATCGCATTTGCATACATGTTCGTCTCATACATCCGAGCATTTTCCCCGTTGTCCGTTTTGCATTCCAGCGCTCCTATGTCATCCGGTGTCCCTTTCTACCTATTTTCATGTGCGGGTGTTAAACGTTCTCGGATTGGACTGAGACTTGCCAAGTGGCCTTGGTTTATTACCGGTAGACCGTCTGTCAAGTTTCGTACCATTTGGACTTCGTTTGATACTCCAACGGTTAACCGAGGGACCGTAAAGGCCTCGTGTGTGTTGCAGCCCAACACTCCTCCAAAATGGCCCAAAACCCACCTAAACCCCCTCCATCTTCTCGGTCATTCGATCATGATCGCGTGGCCGAAAACCGTGCTCAATTTGGAGTCTCCTAGCTCCCTCTACCTATATATATGTGGCTCTCACCGAAAATTCACGGACGAAACCCTAGATCTCACCTCCCTCCACGCCGCCGGACATGTCCGCCCGTCGGCGGATGCGTCCACCCCGCTGCCACGTCGCCCCGGCCAACCGGGAGGCGACATGTCACCCTCCCCCGCCGCCGCAGCCAACCGGCGCCCGCCACCTGTCGCGCTCTCCTCTCTCCACCGCGCGCCGCCGCCGGCCCGCGTGGCCCGTCCCGCCGACGCCGCGCCCGTGCGCCATCCGAGGCCCCCCGCCACCGCCAGGTGCTTTCCCCACCGCCGCTCGCCCTTCGCCGGACCTCGCCCGCGACCGCCACCATATCACCGCCACCTCGTCACCGGTGCAAGCGCCGTCCCGCCGCCGTCCTTTCTCGCTGTCACCTCGCTTTCCTCCAGCCCCATTCGCTTCGTCCTCGCCAGAGCCGGAGCCGTCACCTCGCCTCGCCGGAGAAGACCCACCTCGTCGGAGTTCGGTCCGGCCAGATCTGGTGGATCGGGATCAGATCCACCCATCCCTCCAACCAAACATCTCCCTCCGCCCCGGATCTCGTCATCCTGCACCGCTCCGTCCCGTTGACTTTCTCAGAGAGGTTGATTTTCCCTAAGTCACAGAAAGTTTGAGCATACTTCATCGCATCATAACTTTGCATCCGTGGCTCCGTTTTGGGCGTGTAGCATATCAAATTGTTCGTCTCGATGAGCACTTCATTTCATTCCATTGCACCATGTTCATTTGAGCTCATCTTGATGCCCTAAATGTTGTTGCAAGAGTGCTACATAATGTTAGTTTCAGATTCTTATCAGTAATTGAACATTTGTCATTTTTGCCATGATTAATGTGTGCTGCATATGAGTATGAGCTCTACATGTGTTTTGAAGTATGCCATGCCATCTTTACAGGAGTGTATGCCATGTATTTTTGTGATCTTTGTGGTGACTAGCACAAGCATGCAAAGTAGCTCTCGTAATGTTGCTGATTTCAGGGACTTAGAAATATTCTAAGTCATTGCCCTGATAATATTTTTTATGCCATGTATTCATGTTGTTACAGAGTGATCCATGCCTCTTTTGAGCATGATCAGTAAGGATGTTTTGTAGATATTATTGTGCTCTTTCCATCCATGTCTTTGTTTGCAATTATGGAGCACCCTAGCTTGGCTCAATCTTGCTCTACTTTTGCTATAAAATGTTCCTGGCAGATTGTTTACATGTTAAGCAATTTTGCCGAGGATGTTGTAGTTGATCCATGCATGCTATGAGGTTGTTCTTGCCATGTTTAGCTTCTATGCCATGTCTACTTGCTGGGTGTATGATTAGTTTGTCATGCAATGCCTTGTGTTGAGTGCATCGAGCTCGTAAACATGCCTACGTGAATCTGTTTTGCCATGTTCCAGTTTTCTACCAAGTCTGAATCTGTTAACGAAAGTTGCTATGTTCACATGGGTGCCATCATATCTTCTGATCCTTTTTGGCTTATGGTCAGTAAGGGACTTTTGTTGTATGCTTTGAGTAGCTTCATGCCATGCCTTGCTTTGCCATGATATGTTCCTGTAGCATGTAGTTATCTTGCTCTAAGCATTGCTTCCTGATGTTAAATCTTGCCTTCTTAATTTCACTAAGTCTGTAACCTGTTATCTTTTGCACGTTTGCCATACTTGTTTGAACCTGCTATTGTGTGATTTAGCCGTAGCTCAATGTTCATCTTTTGTCAAGCATCTTGAGTGGATCCCTGCCATGTGCCTTGTTGTCATGTTAGAGTGCAGTAGCTCATCTTTCTTGATGCTGTTAATCGCAGTCCAGTGCCATATTTGTTTTGCTTGTCATTTGCAAACCGTGCATCCGATTCCGATGGTCTTTATATCGATTTCGACCGAAATCAACTCATCTTTCCAGTGGCACTCTTTGTTTTCCAAGTTGAGGCCAGGTTCAATCTTTCCTTTCCGAAACATGCATATGCATCGCATATCGCACCCCGCATATCATGCCATGTTTTGCATCATGTTGCTTGTGCATTGCATGTGGTTGATTGTGTCTCCATTTGCTTGTGTTCTTGCCTTGGGTAGAGCCGGTAGACGAGTACGTGATCGAGGAACCCGTTGAGTACGCTTACAAGGATCAAGCTAACGTCAACTCGGAGAACTTTGCAGGCAAGATGACCATACCCTCGAAATCACTTCTATCTTTGCTTGCTAGTTGCTCTCTCTTTTGCTATGCCTATGCTGCGATACCTACCACTTGTTATATCATGCCTCCCATATTGCCATGAGCCTCTAACCCACCTTGTCCTAGCAAACCGTTTTTTGGCTATGTTACCACTTTGCTCAGCCCCTCTTATAGCGTTGCTAGTTGCAGGTGAAGATTGGAGTTTGTTCCTTGTTGGAACATGTTTATTGTTGGGATATCATTATTATATCTTGTCTATTTTAATGCATCTATATACTTGGTAAATGGTGGAAGGCTCGGCCTTATGCCTGGTGTTTTGTTCCACTCTTGTCGCCTTAGTTTCTGTCATACCGGTGTTATGTTCCTTGATTTTGCGTTCCTTACACGGTTGGGTTATAATGGGAACCCCTTGACAGTTTGCCTTGAATAAAACTCCTCCAGCAAGGCCCAACCTTGGTTTTACCATTCGCCACCTAGCCTTTTTCCCTTGGGTTTCGCGGACTCAAGGGTTATCTTTATTTTAAACCCCCGAGCCAGTGCTCCTCTGAGTGTTGGTCCAACCTAGAGCACCGTGCGGGGCCGTCCCTTGGCAACTTGGGTTACGTTGGCTCCCGTACGCTTAGCTTATCTGGTGTGTCCTGAGAACGAGATATGTGCAGCTCCTATCGGGATTTGTCGGCATAGCGGGTGGTCTTGCTGGACTTGTTTTACCATTGTCGAGTTGTCTTGTAACCAGGATTCCGAGTCTGATCGGATTGTCTTGGGAGAAGGAATATCCTCCGTTGATCGTGAGAGCTTGTGATGGGCTAAGTTGAGACACCCCTGCAGGGATTTGAACTTTCAAAAGCCGTGCCCGCGGTTATGGGCCGGTGGGAATTTGTTAATGTCCTGTTGTAGAAAACCTTAAACTTAACTTAATTAAAATGAATCAACAGAGTGTGTGGCCGTGATGGTCTCTTTTCGGCGGAGTCGGGGAAGAGAACACGGTATCGTGTTATGTTTGAACATAGGTTGTTCTAGGATCACTTCTTGATCATAGTACATCGATCATGCCTTTGCCTTCTCTTCTCGCTCTCATTTGCGTATGTTAGCCACCATATATGCTAGTGCTTGCCGCAGCTCCACCTCATACCTTTAACCTACCTATAAGCTTAAATAGTCTTGATCGCGAGGGTTTGAGATTGTTGAGTCCCCGTGACTCACAGATTACTTCAAACCAGATGCAGGGACCGATGATACCGCTCCAGGAGATTCGACTGAGCTCAAGTGGGAGTTCGATGTGGACTCAGGACGATACTACGTTTCCTTTCCGGACGATCAGTAGTGGTGCCCAGTTGGGGCGATCGGGGACATTGTTGCATTTTGGGGTTGTCTTTATTTTGGTTCCGTAGTCGGACCTTGATTGTATATGGATGAATGTAATGATATTCATGCTATTGTGTGACGTGGCGAGTGTAAGCCAACTATGTACCTCTTTACCTTATCCATTACATGGGTTGTGTGAAGATTACCCCACTTGCGACATTGCTTACAATGCGATTATGCCTCTAAGTCGTGCTTCGGCACGTGGGAGATATAGTCGCATCGTGGGCGTTACAGCAGAGTTCTATTTTGCATCGATATATCTATTCCGAGATAGAAATAATTTGGGGCTCATCATGTTCCCAGTATGAGATGTGGTTGGGCAATAAATTGCATCCCCTATGCCAAGCCTACCGAGTTCACTAAAGCAACAAGCAGGGGATCACCTTGATGCATATCGCCATCACATTTAGACCCAAAGATCTAGGAGCTGCAGTATGGGCATGATTAACTGGGCAGTGCCAAAATCAAGCTTCCGGATGGTGGCGACAACAATGGTGGCTGGAGGCGACGGGGCTAGCAGCGTGGCAAACAGTAGCGCGCAACATTTCACAGTAGGGTGTGTGGCCAGTGCTTGCGGTGGTTGTGGATGATGAAGTACTGGACCTACGGTGGACGACCATCTGCAAGATCTACATCATCATCTTTGGGTCAGTTCGCCATGAAGGCCATTCTACGAACGAGGTTGTTCATGTCCCTCCTCATGTACAGTTGTACTTCTATTCTAGGATTTCCACTCTGCACTCCATTCCGCATCCTGAATATTCAGAGTCTCGAGTTTGCACGAGTCTTGATCTAATTAAATGAACAGGCCAGTAAGATAGATTTTTGGCCGAGGATAGATTTTTGATCGTGTGTGGGATGAGAGGGAATAATTATCGAGTTAGGGTCGTGACATTTTTTCTCCCGTTGCAACGCACGGGCATTTTTGCTAGTCTTTCCCTAATAATAAAGCACGGATTGAGTCTCCGGGTTCACCTTCACAATACGTTTCTTCTCGTAAATTTACGCTTTCAGTTTGAATTTAGACATATAGGCGAGGTGGTAATAATTAATAGCTCCTTATGTTTCTTCCTTAAAATAAACCCGCAGTCCTATTTTATTGATCTATTTGGGCCAATGAAGTTAGCCCATTACATCCAACCCACCACTCTTGTCCGTTCGTTCATAGCGTGTTCCTGCCGACTCATGAATAGAATCATACGGACCCTGAGAACCAATCCAATCGCCATCGCCATAAAGATGAATTAATCCTATCGATTTCCTCAGATAGAATCTCGAGAATCGAATCGGAACAAATCGATAAACCTAAAGATCTGTCGGGTGCAAAGCTGCCGACCCGAGGCTCGCCGCCTCATGTACCATGGCGCCGGCCGGGAATCCGTATTGCTCACCGCCAACGATCTCGACGAGGGCCATGCGGAGCGACTGCTGCAGCTGGGCCTCACGTAGCATGGCGCCGGCAGGGAATCCGTACTCGAGGTCGACCCAAGGTTCCTGCGAATTTTGAGGAGAGACGCGGTGATGCTTCTGCTGTTGGGCCTAGCGCAGCCAACCAAACCAGGGGAAAACGAAGGCCACTGTGTAGATCATGGCGTGTTCAGTGCCGCTTCCGGATGTGCCGGCGTTCAAGTTGCTAGCGCAGCGGTGGAACGACGAATACACCGGCCACAGAATTGCAGTCTGATGCGTATATAAATTTGATGGAAGGGCTTATCAAGAGACAGAAAGGACATACAAAAACAAACATGTGCAGGGAAAAAGGCAGTATAGAGAGCAGCAGAGTGGCACAGAGGTCCAAGGAAACTCGCGGCCAATTCATACCTTTAACTCCGCCAATCGGATCAAATTGCCGGCGCCGATTGGATCACATTGTCAGTGTCGGTGTCGCTGGAGTGAACGCCTCAGCGTCCTACTTGCCTGGTGCTTCCGCCTCTGTCAAACGAATCCTCGAGTGAGATGTAGCCGATCGCTTGCATGTATCATTGACTTGATCTGAGGGGAACATGCCAAGCCGCAACTCTCAAGCAGGAACTGTCGTCCTCTCTTTGCGTGTGTAGTTGCACGGTCTGCTCTATCTCCTCTCTTACTCCTGTTCTATTTGACTGTTAGCATTGTTAATCTTCTCCAGGCTTTAGAAGAGTACATGCCAGCTAGAATTCGTGAAAGAAAGTTATTATCCAATCCTACAATGTTTTGCTTTGGTTTTCAGATGGTGTTTTTTGATTGATTCATCATGCGTGATGTTGCATGTGGTGATCTGAGAAATAAAGTCTGATTTATTTGTGCTAACAAGGACGACATAATGCTGAGGTAGGATGGGTTACACCTATGTTTAGAGATAAGGCTGAGATAAATGTTCAGAGTATGTTCATGGTCTGATTGCATGAGCATCCATGCCGGTGGCGTATGCTTGGTATGAGGTGGTGTATGTGCTGCACCTGATGGTCGTGGCGTGCCTCCTGTAAGCTAACTCCTTACTTCTTTGGAGGTCATACAGTGATGCTATGGGCACAGAGAATCTGAAGGTTAGTAATTTAGTACTTAGCTCTTCAATTCTTCTTCGATTAAGAACATTGTTGATTTTCATGACTTAGTGTACTTCTAGGTGCTAATAAAATAAATCAACCATATTGGGCCATCTGCGATAGCTAAACGAACCATGTGAAAGTGGAATGCATTACATTTTCAGAGAAAATTTACAGTAGCACAATGTACAACATAAGGGGCATATAGACGATGTTAGGTTGAAAGAATTGTTAGCCTCAAGCTGTAAAACATGACTATAAGAGGATTATACGAACTATAAGATGGACATACGTGTACAAATGATATTGTGGAATTTATTTGAGAGCACAATGGGCACATGTTTGTGCAGATTACTGGTGTAAGCAACTTTGGAGAGCTTGATTTTGACTTGGGTCGATAATTAAGAGATGTAGAAAGTTAAATTTAATCTCTAGAAATTCTGATCGTAACTTTATTTATCATTTTGGGGGCACATTTTGTACTCTGCTCCATGTATAACAAATCACTGGATTCTCGAGACACAAAGAAAAATAAATATCATATTGGTTTAAATTATTTTGTAACATTTTGGTTGAATTTGTATGACTTCGCTCCTTAATTATTTACATTGATTTATTTACAACAATATGAGTGCTGCCTTCTAGAGGAGCATCAAGCTCTAACACTATACACTTGCTCAAGAAGATCGAAAGCATCAACACCGAGGGAGAGATGGAGGGAGAGAGATAAGTATTATCCCCGTTGCAACGCACAGACATATGTGCTAGTCTTTCCCTAATAATAAAGCACGGATTGACTCATGGGTTCACCATCACAATACGCTTCTTTTCGTGAATTTACGCTTCCAGTTTATAAATATAAAATATATACGCGAGGCGGTACTAATTGGTTACTCCCTAATTTTTGTCGGTCTTCGTTCCGTCCGTCCGTCTCAACCAAAATTCCCCGCATGGGCCGCACATAGCTTATTTTGTGCATCTCCGCATGGGCCAAGGTGGGCCTGGTCGGATATTTTGGCAAAAAGGGACATTTACTTGCGTCAGGAATTGAACTCACGATCTCTCAAACCATACCATGTGTACTCAAGATGTTTACTTTTCTTATTCAATAGTACCACCTCGCCCCCTTACAACTGAAAGCACCAACATATATACGTCTTAGAGTTACACTTTGTCAACCAGCTCAATAAGTCGGCTAAGGAAGGAAGGAAAATGAGTCCAGGGAAGAAAAGATATATACATCCATACTATGTGGGCTAATTAAAAGGAAACGAAGAAAGAAGGAAGGAAGAAAATTAGTGGGCAATGAGTTCTGGGAAGGAAAGAAATATGGTGGGCCAATTAAAATAGGAAGGAAGGAATATCCATACTACGTGGGCGCTAATTATACTAGAAGGAAGGAAAAAAGAATGATGCAGTGCATCCTATGTGGACTAATTAGACGAAATTCGGGCTAATTAACTTGTGGGAAATTAATGAGATTCATAATGCCATGCTTGCTGCATAAATTTAAAAGAGGGCGTTTAAGAAAACAAGTATTAAAGGAGATTAGGTGAAATTGCTAATTGGTGGTTGTTCAAGAAAAAGCCAAGAAACCCTCTAATTAAAGGAGAGTTTTTCTAAGGCACCTGAGTGTATTTGTGTGGAGGGCCTTCCTGTAATTGGCGTGGAGGGCGGCCGCTATCCGGCCCTGCTTGGATCCTAACCAAATACAATGAAGAACGACTCTTTTGTACTTTTTTCAGTTTCCTTCTCGATGTGTGCATGTGTGTTGCTGTGTAAACCTCAATCTCATTAAGTTTTCTATAGCTAGGTACACGAGATAGGTTCTGCATATACCAGCTTAATCTGCATGCAAATCTTATAGGAAAGCAAGACTGGGTCGATTTGTCCTATAACTGTGTACATGTGTAAACTTGGGCAAAATTGAACACAACATAGTTTCATGTACCTTGGTTTGTTGGTTCTGCATGTCAATGTTGATGATCTCAAACAACTACTTGGTTCTGATTGTTGATGTTATAGGATGGATGTGTGCATAATGAAAGAGCATCATGGAGATAGCGGAAACTAAAGGCCTATTTTGCTTCCACACATGGTTTTGTCTTGTCCAATTTCACAGCTTGACTGGTTAGTAACTTACTATTTTACTGATCATGGAACAAACTATGTATAGGTCTAGGTCAAGACAAGGTGGATGATTCATCTGCCTAAATTGGGTAGGGTCCATCAACAACACGAGACTGCTCGGTAGAAGAATATTTCACAGTTGCGCCTTAGAAAATCAAGCCATGAAAATACTATCAATTTCTCGGTTGAAAAATAATTATCTCTTTATGGCACATGTTTACCTCCTCTTCAACGGTTTTCATGTTAACTAGACCCCATTAAAGATTACATCACCTAGGCACCAACTCAATATGAGGGTGCTCGAAAACAAGCCGACGAACTTTCGCACTCGAGAATTCAGAAAAAAAATGTTTCATGTCTACCACATCTGCACAACCCGATTCTCGTGCCTTGCAAGCTATGTTACTTTAGTTGAAGGAAGGATAATGTAGGGATGCTATTTTCTCCTGTTGCAACGCACAGACAATTTTCCTAGTAATCTATTTTTCCTAATCTATCCCTATCCCTAATAATAAAGCACGGATTGACTCCGTGGGTTCACCGTCACAATACGCTTTCTTCCCGTGAATTTACGCTTTCAGTTTTTTTTATCTAAATTATTTTCTACATCCAAGGTGGTATTATTCATGTGAGTCGATGTTTAAGTTCGGTTTGATTACATATATGTTCGTGTCTGCTTCGTACGTCTCCCTCATCCCACACGCACGCAAACCTCCACGTGCCTCACCTGGATTTCTTTTTTTAGGACTTGCCTGGATCTTTTTGGAAAGAATATATCTGTCCGGTTATTTTTCTCGTTTATTTTTCTCGTGACCCATCACAATACGGTCCATCACTTGGAACCGAACACAACATCCATGGCAGCTTTCCCAGTCATCTCCCATAAATCCAAGGAGCGGAGGAGAGAGGTGGGGAAGGTGGATCCGTGGAGCGGAGGAGTAGCCAATCGTGCGCAAGCGAGGCCGATCCCACGGGGCGATTCATCCGGGTATGAGTGAAGCCGAGGCCGACGGCATCGAAGTCACCGTGGAGCTTGGGTGCTCATGCGGCAGTGGCAGCCAGGTGCATGTGCGGCGTTGACAACTAAGGCGACGGGTTCAGCCATGGTATGCGGATGTGGAGCCAGCTAAGTTGTGCGGCGGCTGCGTCAATTTAGGCGTGGGAGGCGGCGGAGTGGCGTTGGAGCCGGCCGGCCAGACTCACAATCGATGGAGAGTGTTGAGTAAATAGGCAATTTCTCGATTAAATTAATCCATGAGTAAATCACTAGCATGGCATTGACTAAGTTGATGACGTACTGACTCTGATCTAAACATGCACGTACTAAGCAAACAGTAGACAAATCTACACATACTGCTAGTACTGCTAATATGAAAATAATCAGGAGCGGGATAAACGAGTTATACCCTCCAGTAGGCCACGCAGAGGCCGCAGCTTTGGTGGCAGCAGCGGCGTCCTCGGCGACCTTCTTGTCGGCTTCAGCTTTCTCGGCGGCGGCACGGTCGGCGTCGGTGGACATGGTGATGATGAAGGCGACGCGGACATAGAGGAAGTAGACGATCGGAAGCGAGCAGTCGCGTAATCGCTGCCCAAAAACCTATTCGCCCCTCACCCCGTACAGGAACCAGAAGGGCGTGGTTTCGGAGACCTGCTCTCCCGTCGACCGTGTACGTGGCGGACGGGATGGAGTCACCGGCGGCAGCAGCAGCAAAGGAACGACGGTGGGCGTGCGCGTGAGCAGATGTGATCTGTTCGTGGCCGCTAGGGTTAGGAGACACCGCATACTTATAGGCGCAGCCGCGTGGAGAGATGTGGGCTCGATCCACGTCCGAGTCCGTGACAGCCCACGATCCGACGTCTCAGATCGTGGCCCAGCTGTCAGAAAACTCTCCGTTAGTGACTGGCAAAAATAAGCGCGTAGGTGTGAGCTCGGCTCGGCTCAATCCCGCAACCCGCGGCGCGTCGTGACGAGGCGTGGCGTGGCGAGGCGGGCGGCGGAGGAGGAGTGCGCGAGGGCCTCTTCTCTTCTCAAGCTCCAATAGCATGTAGAAGAGAAACCCTTATAAACCACTCCAACTCTCCTTCCACTTCCGGGGTGGGACTAAACTTCCCACCACACCTAGTGCCATATAACCCACATGGGCCCTTAGAGATTTTTCAGAAATTGCAATATGGGCCTAGAGCCCATCTCAGATTTCAGCAATCCCGCACCAGATCTCGAGGGCCCATTGTGTCCTCTGTTCCAATTGCTGTTTCGATATACCAGTGTTTCAGTAAAGACCTGTTAAGGTTGAACTTCACCTATAACAAGTGGCTACACTCCTTCACAACTGAACAATGGACTATGCCTTGAATTGTCAGTTTGGCGTAAAGAAGTTTCACTACATGTCTTACTAGTACTAGGCTGCCGAAGGCTGACCCCTCGGGTGGAGCATATAAGTCACACTCCTGGCCTATTCATGAGCTTACTAGAGATCACCCCAATCTCATAGACTGTGACCAGCAGTCGGGCTCATATAGGTGTGTTCCTCCAAAGATCGCTCTGTAGGATAGCATCTTGCTTTTATAAGCTTTGGAACACATTGAGACCGTAGTCATCCTACCATACAGTATCGAGAGTATTGCATCTCCAACGGAGTGGGTTAGTATAGTTACTCTCCTCAGTTCACCACTGGCTTGTTTTCCCAGGTCCTAGTTCACGGGATCTCCGATCACATAGGTAGGGTTACCACCATGGCAACTCATGTAGGTCTCATACCCATCTCCCTCGATGCATTATCTATCACAACACGTGATAGCCCTTTTGTAAAGGGATCTGCCAGATTCTTAGCCGTATGGACATAGTCCAACGCTATCACTCCGGAGTTTCTTAATTTTCTGACAGCTTTTAATCTCATTCTTATGTGTTTGGTGGACTTCATGTTGTCCTTTGAACTCTTCACCTTGGTGATGACAGTCTGATTGTCACAGTTCATAAGGATAGCCGGAACCGGTTTATCAACCAATGGCAAGTCCATCAAAAGATCTCGAAGCCATCTCGCTTCAACACCAGATGTGTCTAATGCCGTTAATTCTGCTTCCATTGTCGATCTCGTTAAGATCGTTTGCTTGCAAGACTTCCAGGAAACAGCGCCACCTCCAAGAGTAAACATATACCTAGTTGTGGCCTTCATCTCATCAGCATCAGAGATCCAATTCGCATCACTATACCCTTCAAGTACCCATGGGTATCCGGTATAGTGAAGTCCATAGTTCATAGTACCTTTCAGATAGCGCATAACTCTCTCAACAGCATGCCAATGTACATCACCCGGTTTGGAAACAAACCGGCTCAGTTTGCTCACAGCAAACGCGATGTCAGGCCTCGTTGCGCTCGCTAGGTACATCAGTGAACCAATGATTTGAGAGTATCTCAATTGATCTTTAGCCATGCCTTTGGACTTTCGAATCAATACGCTAGGATCATATGGTGTTTGAGATGGTGTGCAGTCTGAATATCCAAAACGACTCAACACCTTCTCAACGTAATGGGATTGCAGAAGTGTGATCGCACCCTCATTATCTCTCAGTAGCTTGATGTTCAAGATAACATCAGCCACACCAAGGTCTTTCATCTCAAAGTTCTGAGATAGAAACGATTTGACCTCCTCAATGACTTTGAGGTTTGTTCCGAATATCAGTATGTCATCAACATACAAGCACAGTATAACTCCTTCGCCCCCACCATGGCGATAGTATACACATTTGTCAGCCTCATTAACAACGAAACCAACAGATGTCAGAGTTGTATTAAACTTATCATGCCATTGCTTAGGTGCTTGTTTCAGGCCATATAAAGATTTTATCAACCCACACACCTTTCTTTCCTGACCATCTATCACAAAGCCATCAGGCTGTTGCATGTAGATTTCCTCCTTTAGCTCTCCATTTAGAAAAGCCGTCTTAACATCCATCTGATGGACGAGAAGACCATGTGAGGCCGCCAACGAGAGTAATACTCGAATGGTGGTCAGTCTAGCCACAGGTGAATAAGTATCAAAGAAATCTTCCTCTTCTTGCTGGTCATAGCCCTTGGCCACAAGCCTAGCCTTGTACTTTTCAATCGTACCATCGGGCCTAAGCTTCTTTTTGAACACCCACTTACATCCCAGTGGTTTGCAACCATAGGGACGGTCAGTGATCTCCCATGTCCCATTAGCCATGATGGAATCCATCTCGCTACGGACCGCATCCTTCCAGTAGTCAGCTTCTGGAGAGGCATACGCTTCTGAAATAGAAGTGGGAGTATCATCCACGAGGTACACGAAGAAATCATCACCAAAGGTCTTTGCAGTCCTTTGTCTCTTGCCCCTACCAAGGGTTTCCTCGTCATCCTCCTCGGGATTTTCATCATGTGTTTGTTCATAATATTCCATAGGGATGGCAGGTTCAGGAGTCTCCTCAGATTCCTGTCTAGAAGTGCTTTGCATATCTCTCATAGGAAAAATATCCTCAAAGAATGTAGCATCCTTAGACTCCATAATTGTACCGATCTTCTGGTCAGGTACCTCAGATTTCACTACTAGAAATCTATAGCCAACGCTGTTCTTAGCGTAGCCCAAATTAATGCAGTCCACAGTCTTATGTCCAAGCTTACACTTTTTGGGGATCGGCACATTGACTTTCGCCAAACAGCCCCAAGTGCGCAAGTACGAGAGTGTCGTCCTTCTCTTTGCCCATTTCTCATAGGGAGTGATCTCACTATCCTTTGTCGGAACTTTATTCAGGACATGACATGCCGTCAATATAGCCTCCCCCCACCATGCCTTGGATAAACCCGATGTATCTAACATGGCGTTAACCAAATCAGTTAGAGTACGGTTTTTCCGCTCGGCAACCCCGTTTGACTGGGGTGAATAGGGGCGTCCTCTCATGAATAATGCCGTGTTCCGCACAGAAGGAATCAAACTCACTCGAGAAGTACTCTCCACCACGATCTGACCGGACTCGTTTAATTTTCTTTTCAAGTTGATTTTCAACTTCTGCCTTATAGATTTTAAAGTAGTGTAGAGCCTCATCTTTAGTATTTAACAGATACACATAGCAATATCTAGTGGAATCATCTATCAATGTCATGAAGTATCTCTTTCCACCTTTAGTCAACACACCATTCATCTCGCAAAGATCAGAATGTATGAGTTCTAATGGTGCCAGGTGTCTCTCCTCCGCGGCCTTATGAGGCTTGCGAGGTTGCTTAGCTTGCACACATGAAAGGCACTTAGAATCTTTGGCTAAAGTGAAACTCGGGATTAAATCCAACTTGGCTAGCCGCATCATAACACCAAAACTAATGTGACAAAGACGTGAATGCCAAACTTCAGATTCATTAACATTCGAATGAATATGGTTCACGACTTTATTACAAAAATCTGCGAGGGAAAGGCGGAACATCCCTCCGCTCTCATAACCTTTTCCAACAAAGAGTCCATATTTTGTAACAACTAATTTATTAGACTCGAAAACCAACTTAAACCCTTCTCTACATAGAAGGGAGCCACTAACGAGGTTCTTCTTGATGGCGGGGACATGCTGCACGTTCTTCAGCTGCACGATCCTTCCCGAAGTAAACTTCAGATCGACCGTGCCAACACCATGAACAGAAGCACTCGCGCCATTCCCCATCAATACGGACCCGTGACCCGTGACCTGGTAAGAAGTGAACAATGAAATGTCAGCACACACATGAACACCTGCACCTGTGTCCACCCACCAATCGTTGGGTTGAAACACTGAAAAAACAGTAAATAAATTACCGTACCCAGATGCACCATTCTCATTGTTGCCCACAATCATGTTGACAGACTTGGAGTCCTGTCCTGACTTCTTGTACTTGTTTGGGTACTTGTTGGCCCAATGTTCAACCAAACCACAAGTAAAGCAACCCTCGTCCTTCTTGTTCTTCTTGAAGGTCTTCTTACCCTTCTTCTTAAAGTCGGTATTGTGTTGGACACCGTTCTTTCCCTTGGGCTTGTGGGAGTTGAAGTTCTTCTGGTTCACCATGTTGGCAACAGAAGTCCCTTCGGCCCCTTTTCCGTGCGAGTCTTTTACCCTCGAATTCTGCTCAACACTCAGATGGCCAATGACATCCTCCACAGAGAATTCACGCCTCTGATGTTTCAGAGTGGTGGCAAAGTTCCTCCAGGAATTAGGGAGCTTAGCGATTATGCAGCCCGCGACAAACTTGCCCGGTAACTCGCACTTGAGAAGCTCAAGTTCCTTAACAATGCATATTATCTCATGAGCCTGCTCCAATACAGGACGGTTTTCAACCATCTTGTAATCATGGAACTGCTCTATAATATACATCTCGCTCCCTGCATCGGCGGCCCTGAATTTAGATTCGAGCGCCTCCCACAAGTCCTTGGCGACATGCACATGTAAATATGCGTCGACCAGTTTATCTCCGATCACGCTAAGAACTGCTCCGAGAAACACAACGGTAGCCTCCTTGAACGCCTTCTCCTGTTCAGGAGCAATCGTTCCCGTGGAGACACCGGTGACCCAGAACACGTTCATAGCCGTGAGCCATAACGTGGTCTTAGTCTGCCAACGCTTGAAGTATGTACCGGTAAACTTATCCGGTTTCAGTGCAGCGGCAAAGCCACTTGCCGAGAAATTCCTACACATAATAGGTTTTTGGATTGTTGAGTAAATAGGCAATTTCTCGATTAAATTAATCCATGAGTAAATCACTAGCATGGCATTGACTAAGTTGATGACGTACTGACTCTGATCTAAACATGCACGTACTAAGCAAACAGTAGACAAATCTACACATACTGCTAGTACTGCTAATATGAAAATAATCAGGAGCGGGATAAACGAGTTATACCCTCTAGTAGGCCACGCAGAGGCCGCGGCTTTGGTGGCAGCAGCGGCGTCCTTGGCGACCTTCTTGTCGGCTTCAGCTTTCTCGGCGGCGGCACGGTCGGCGTCGGTGGACATGGTGATGATGAAGGCGACGCGGACGTAGAGGAAGTAGACGATCGGAAGCGAGCAGTCGCGTAATCGCTGCCCAAAAACCTATTCGCCCCTCACCCCGTACAGGAACCAGAAGGGCGTGGTTTCGGAGACCTGCTCTCCCGTCGACCGTGTACGTGGCGGACGGGATGGAGTCACCGGCGGCAGCAGCAGCAAAGGAACGACGGTGGGCGTGCACGTGAGCAGATGTGATCTGTTCGTGGCCGCTAGGGTTAGGAGACACCGCATACTTATAGGCGCAGCCGCGTGGAGAGATGTGGGCTCGACCCACGTCCGAGTCCGTGACAGCCCACGATCCGACGTCTCAGATCGTGGCCCAGCTGTCAGAAAACTCTCCGTTAGTGACTGGCAAAAATAAGCGCGTAGGTGTGAGCTCGGCTCGGCTCGGCTCAATCCCGCAACCCGCGGCGTGTCGTGACGAGGCGTGGCGTGGCGAGGCGGGCGGCGGAGGAGGAGTGCGCGAGGGCCTCTTCTCTTCTCAAGCTCCAAGAGCTTGTAGAAGAGAAACCCTTATAAACCACTCCAACTCTCCTTCCACTTCCGGGGTGGGACTAAACTTCCCACCACACCTAGTGCCATATAACCCACATGGGCCCTTAGAGATTTTTCAGTAATTGCAATATGGGCCTAGAGCCCATCTCAGATTCCAGCAATCCCCCACCAGATCTCGAGGGCCCATTGTGTTCTCTGTTCCAATTGCTGTTTCGATATACCAGTGTTTCAGTAAAGACCTGTTAAGGTTGAACTTCACCTAGAACAAGTGGCTACACTCCTTCACAACTGAACAATGGACTATGCCTTGAATTGTCAGTTTGACGTAAAGAAGTTTCACTACATGTCTTACTAGTACTAGGCTGCCGAAGGCTGACCCCTCGGGTGGAGCATATAAGTCACACTCCTTGCCTATTCATGAGCTTACTAGAGATCACCCCAATCTCATAGACTGTGACCAGCAGTCGGGCTCATATAGGTGTGTTCCTCCAAAGATCGCTCTGTAGGATAGCATCTTGCTTTTATAAGCTTTGGAACACATTGAGACCGTAGTCATCCTACCATACAGTATTGAGAGTATTGCATCTCCAACGGAGTGGGTTAGTATAGTTACTCTCCTCAGTTCACCACTGGCTTGTTTTCCCAGGTCCTAGTTCACGGGATCTCCAATCACACAGGTTGGGTTACCACCATGGCAACTCATGTGGGTCTCATACCCATCTCCCTCGATGCATTATCTATCACAACACGTGATAGCCCTTTTGTAAAGGGATCTGCCAGATTCTTAGCCGTATGGACATAGTCCAACGCTATCACTCCGGAGTTTCTTAATTTTCTAACAGCTTTTAATCTCATTCTTATGTGTTTGGTGGACTTCATGTTGTCCTTTGAACTCTTCACCTTGGTGATGACAGTCTGATTGTCACAGTTCATAAGGATAGCCGGAACCGGTTTATCAACCAATGGCAAGTCCATCAAAAGATCTCGAAGCCATCTCGCTTCAACACCAGATGTGTCTAATGCCGTTAATTCTGCTTCCATTGTCGATCTCGTTAAGATCGTTTGCTTGCAAGACTTCCAGGAAACAGCGCCACCTCCAAGAGTAAACATATACCCAGTTGTGGCCTTCATTTCATCAGCATCAGAGATCCAATTCGCATCACTATACCCTTCAAGTACCCATGGGTATCCGGTATAGTGAAGTCCATAGTTCATAGTACCTTTCAGATAGCGCATAACTCTCTCAACAGCATGCCAATGTACATCACCCGGTTTGGAAACAAACCGGCTCAGTTTGCTCACAGCAAACACGATGTCAGGCCTCGTTGCGCTCGCTAGGTACATCAGTGAACCAATGATTTGAGAGTATCTCAATTGATCTTTAGCCATGCCTTTGGACTTTCGAATCAATACGCTAGGATCATATGGTGTTTGAGATGGTGTGCAGTCTGAATATCCAAAACGACTCAACACCTTCTCAACGTAATGGGATTGCAGAAGTGTGATCCCACCCTCATTATCTCTCAGTAGCTTGATGTTCAAGATAACATCAGCCACACCAAGGTCTTTCATCTCAAAGTTCTGAGATAGAAACGATTTGACCTCCTCAATGACTTTGAGGTTTGTTCCGAATATCAGTATGTCATCAACATACAAGCACAGTATAACTCCTTCGCCCCCACCATGGCGATAGTATACACATTTGTCAGCCTCATTAACAACGAAACCAACAGATGTCAGAGTTGTATTAAACTTATCATGCCATTGCTTAGGTGCTTGTTTCAGGCCATATAAAGATTTTATCAACCCACACACCTTTCTTTCCTGACCATCTATCACAAAGCCATCAGGCTGTTGCATGTAGATTTCCTCCTTTAGCTCTCCATTTAGAAAAGCCGTCTTAACATCCATCTGATGGACGAGAAGACCATGTGAGGCCGCCAACGAGAGTAATACTCGAATGGTGGTCAGTCTAGCCACAGGTGAATAAGTATCAAAGAAATCTTCCTCTTCTTGCTGGTCATAGCCCTTGGCCACAAGCCTAGCCTTGTACTTTTCAATCGTACCATCGGGCCTAAGCTTCTTTTTGAACACCCACTTACATCCCAGTGGTTTGCAACCATAGGGACGGTCAGTGATCTCCCATGTCCCGTTAGCCATGATGGAATCCATCTCGCTACGGACCGCATCCTTCCAGTAGTCAGCTTCTGGAGAGGCATACGCTTCTGAAATAGAAGTGGGAGTATCATCCACGAGGTACACGAAGAAATCATCACCAAAGGTCTTTGCAGTCCTTTGTCTCTTGCCCCTACCAAGGGTTTCCTCGTCATCCTCCTCCGGATTTTCATCATGTGTTTGTTCATAATACTCCATAGGGATGGCAGGTTCAGGAGTCTCCTCAGATTCCTGTCTAGAAGTGCTTTGCATATCTCTCATAGGAAAAATATCCTCAAAGAATGTAGCATCCTTAGACTCCATAATTGTACCGATCTTCTGGTCAGGTACCTCAGATTTCACTACTAGAAATCTATAGCCAACGCTGTTCTTAGCGTAGCCCAAATTAATGCAGTCCACGGTCTTATGTCCAAGCTTACGCTTTTTGGGGATCGGCACGTTGACTTTCGCCAAACAGCCCCAAGTGCGCAAGTACGAGAGTGTCGTCCTTCTCTTTGCCCATTTCTCATAGGGAGTGATCTCACTATCCTTTGTCGGAACTTTATTCAGGACATGACATGCCGTCAATATAGCCTCCCCCCACCATGCCTTGGATAAACCCAATGTATCTAACATGGCATTAACCAAATCAGTTAGAGTACGGTTTTTCCGCTCGGCAACCCCGTTTGACTGGGGTGAATAGGGAGGCGTCCTCTCATGAATAATGCCGTGTTCCGCACAGAAGGAATCAAACTCACTCGAGAAGTACTCTCCACCACGATCTGACCGGACTCGTTTAATTTTCTTTTCAAGTTGATTTTCAACTTCTGCCTTATAGATTTTAAAGTAGTGTAGAGCCTCATCTTTAGTATTTAACAGATACACATAGCAATATCTAGTGGAATCATCTATCAATGTCATGAAGTATCTCTTTCCACCTTTAGTCAACACACCATTCATCTCGCAAAGATCAGAATGTATGAGTTCTAATGGTGCCAGGTGTCTCTCCTCCGCGGCCTTATGAGGCTTGCGAGGTTGCTTAGCTTGCACACATGAAAGGCACATAGAACCTTTGGCTAAAGTGAAACTCGGGATTAAATCCAACTTGGCTAGCCGCGTCATAACACCAAAACTAATGTGACAAAGACGTGAATGCCAAACTTCAGATTCATTAACATTCGAATGAATATGGTTCACGACTTTATTACAAAAATCTGCGAGGGAAAGGCGGAACATCCCTCCGCTCTCATAACCTTTTCCAACAAAGAGTCCATATTTTGTAACAACTAATTTATTAGACTCGAAAACCAACTTAAACCCTTCTCTACATAGAAGGGAGCCACTAACGAGGTTCTTCTTGATGGCGGGGACATGCTGCACGTTCTTCAGCTGCACGATCCTTCCCGAAGTAAACTTCAGATCGACCGTGCCAACACCATGAACAGAAGCACTCGCGCCATTCCCCATCAATACGGACCCGTGACCTGTGGCCTGGTAAGAAGTGAACAATGAAATGTCAGCACACACATGAACACCTGCACCTGTGTCCACCCACCAATCGTTGGGTTGAAACACTGAAAAAACAGTAAATAAATTACCATACCCAGATGCACCATTCTCATTGTTGCCCACAATCATGTTGACAGACTTGGAGTCCTGTCGTGACTTCTTGTACTTGTTTGGGCACTTGTTGGCCCAATGTTCAACCGAACCACAAGTAGAGCAGCCCTCGTCCTTCTTGTTCTTCTTGAAGGTCTTCTTACCCTTCTTCTTAAAGTCGGTATTGTGTTGGACACCGTTCTTTCCCTTGGGCTTGTGGGAGTTGAAGTTCTTCTGGTTCACCATGTTGGCAACAGAAGTCCCTTCGGCCCCTTTTCCGTGCGAGTCTTTTGCCCTCGAATTCTGCTCAACACTCAGATGGCCAATGACATCCTCCACAGAGAATTCACGCCTCTGATGTTTCAGAGTGGTGGCAAAGTTCCTCCAGGAATTAGGGAGCTTAGCGATTATGCAGCCCGCGACAAACTTGCCCGGTAACTCGCACTTGAGAAGCTCAAGTTCCTTAACAATGCATATTATCTCATGAGCCTGCTCCAATACAGGACGGTTTTCAACCATCTTGTAATCGTGGAACTGCTCTATAATATACATCTCGCTCCCTGCATCGGCGGCACCGAATTTAGATTCGAGCGCCTCCCACAAGTCCTTGGCGACATGCACATGTAAATATGCGTCGACCAGTTTATCTCCGATCACGCTAAGAACTGCTCCGAGAAACACAACGGTAGCCTCCTTGAACGCCTTCTCCTGTTCAGGAGCAATCGTTCCCGTGGAGACACCGGTGACCCAGAACACGTTCATAGCCGTGAGCCATAACGTGGTCTTAGTCTGCCAACGCTTGAAGTATGTACCGGTAAACTTATCCGGTTTCAGTGCAGCGGCAAAGCCACTTGCCGAGAAATTCCTACACATAATAGGTTTTTGGATTGTTGAGTAAATAGGCAATTTCTCGATTAAATTAATCCATGAGTAAATCACTAGCATGGCATTGACTAAGTTGATGACGTACTGACTCTGATCTAAACATGCACGTACTAAGCAAACAGTAGACAAATCTACACATACTGCTAGTACTGCTAATATGAAAATAATCAGGAGCGGGATAAACGAGTTATACCCTCCAGTAGGCCACGCAGAGGCCGCGGCTTTGGTGGCAGCAGCGGCGTCCTCGGCGACCTTCTTGTCGGCTTCAGCTTTCTCGGCGGCGGCACGGTCGGCGTAGGTGGACATGGTGATGATGAAGGCGACGCGGACGTAGAGGAAGTAGACGATCGGAAGCGAGCAGTCGCGTAATCGCTGCCCAAAAACCTATTCGCCCCTCACCCCGTACAGGAACCAGAAGGGCGTGGTTTCGGAGACCTGCTCTCCCGTCGACCGTGTACGTGGCGGACGGGATGGAGTCACCGGCGGCAGCAGCAGCAAAGGAACGACGGTGAGCGTGCGCGGCGGCAGCAGCAGCAAAGGAACAACGGTGGGCGTGCGCGTGAGCGGATGTGATCTGTTCGTGGCCGCTAGGGTTAGGAGACACCGCATACTTATAGGCGCCGCCGCGTGGAGAGATGTGGGCTCGACCCACGTCCGAGTCCGTGACAGCCCACGATCCGACGTCTCAGATCGTGGCCCAGCTGTCAGAAAACTCTCGTTAGTGACTGGCAAAAATAAGCGCGTAGGTGTGAGCTCGGCTCGGCTCAATCCCGCAACCCGCGGCGCGTCGTGACGAGGCGTGGCGTGGCGAGGCGGGCGGCGGAGGAGGAGTGCGCGAGGGCCTCTTCTCTTCTCAAGCTCCAATAGCATGTAGAAGAGAAACCCTTATAAACCACTCCAACTCTCCTTCCACTTCCGGGGTGGGACTAAACTTCCCACCACACCTAGTGCCATATAACCCACATGGGCCCTTAGAGATTTTTCAGAAATTGCAATATGGGCCTAGAGCCCATCTCAGATTTCAGCAATCCCCCACCAGATCTCGAGGGCCCATTGTGTCCTCTGTTCCAATTGCTGTTTCGATATACCAGTGTTTCAGTAAAGACCTGTTAAGGTTGAACTTCACCTAGAACAAGTGGCTACACTCCTTCACAACTGAACAATGGACTATGCCTTGAATTGTCAATTTGGCGTAAAGAAGTTTCACTACATGTCTTACTAGTACTAGGCTGCCGAAGGCTGACCCCTCGGGTGGAGCATATAAGTCACACTCCTGGCCTATTCATGAGCTTACTAGAGATCACCCCAATCTCATAGACTGTGACCAGCAGTCGGGCTCATATAGGTGTGTTCCTCCAAAGATCGCTCTGTAGGATAGCATCTTGCTTTTATAAGCTTTGGAACACATTAAGACCGTAGTCATCCTACCATACAGTATCGAGAGTATTGCATCTCCAACGGAGTGGGTTAGTATAGTTACTCTCCTCAGTTCACCACTGGCTTGTTTTCCCGGGTCCTAGTTCACGGGATCTCCGATCACATAGGTTGGGTTACCACCATGGCAACTCATGTGGGTCTCATACCCATCTCCCTCGATGCATTATCTATCACAACACGTGATAGCCCTTTTGTAAAGGGATCTGCCAGATTCTTAGCCGTATGGACATAGTCCAACGCTATCACTCCGGAGTTTCTTAATTTTCTGACAGCTTTTAATCTCATTCTTATGTGTTTGGTGGACTTCATGTTGTCCTTTGAACTCTTCACCTTGGTGATGACAGTCTGATTGTCACAGTTCATAAGGATAGCCGGAACCGGTTTATCAACCAATGGCAAGTCCATCAAAAGATCTCGAAGCCATCTCGCTTCAACACCAGACGGTGTACGTGGCGGACGGGATGGAGTCACCGGCGGCAGCAGCAGCAAAGGAACGACGGTGGGCGTGCGCGGCGGCAGCAGCAGCAAAGGAACGACGGTGGGCGTGCGCGTGAGCAGATGTGATCTGTTCGTGGCCGCTAGGCTAGGCGAGGCGAGGCGAGGCGAGGCGAGGCGAGGCGTGGCGTGGCGAGGCGGGCGGCGGAGGAGGAGTGCGCGAGGGCCTCTTCTCTTCTCAAGCTCCAATAGCATGTAGAAGAGAAACCCTTATAAACCACTCCAACTCTCCTTCCACTTCCGGGGTGGGACTAAACTTCCCACCACATCTAGTGCCATATAACCCACATGGGCCCTTAGAGATTTTTCAGAAATTGCAATATGGGCCTAGAGCCCATCTCAGATTTCAGCAGAGAGGGTGGTGCGGTCGAGAGCGGGAGGCTGTGACAGTGGGGCGTGGCGGAGGTGGTGCCGTGCGGCCGGACGGGATCATCCTGGTCGAGCAGGTCGCTGCCCCCAGGCTGCTCACCGGACTCCAATTCCCACCGCTCTCAAGCTCTAGATCGAGCTTTTTCTGGACCCATCTATTTGTGCGATACTGCGTTTCCTCTGGTGGCCATCTGTTCCGCTCAGCGTTTCCTCTGAATTTGAGAGGAGAAGGCCTTGAGGAGGTTCATGCAACCATGGACTGTTTAGATGAGATTAGTTGAGAGAAAAGGAAAATTGCCCATGCTGCCATGTGTGAGTCTGGGGTGAGTGAGTTTCCTGGTCCCCCGGTTGTCACAACATTGGCCACCACTCTATGCACAGCTGTGCCACCAAAATCAGATTTCATGTAGATAACAAGCCCTGTGGAATCGTTTATATCCAGACCAACGATGACCAACGATGCCGTAACAGAAGATTTTATATCCAGACTGTACCCCATAGTGGGAATTTTCAATAGGATATACCATCTCGATGCTCATGGTTTCTTCAGCATATATAGTCTCTACTATGTACTCTCTGTGCAACCAAGTTAATTGTGCAAGAGCCATTAAATATATATTTAGGCTTGCATATAAATAATTCTTTTTTAACTGTTGTTTGATGATTGTGTCTCTTGCACACAATTTCTAGAAGATTTGAACGTATGGTAACATTACACGAATAATCCAAGTTCCTTTTACTATTCTGCGTGTAGTAGACTATCCTGCCTTTTTGTAATTACATAATTACTAATTAAGTTCATGTTGACTAGGGACCAATTCCGGATGCTTGCAAATTGTTAGAATTTGGTCGCCCTTTATTTTGTCCAGCATTTGTTATGTCCTGTAGCTTTCATATAGCTTTCTGGCTATAAACTACATACACATAGCCGTAAATTATTTATTTAGATTAATCTTTTAATGTTGTATATACATTGTTGGCATAAATTGATGCCCAATCTTGTGGCTGATTTGCCGCAGAAAGAGTGGTCCTAAATCCGAAATTCCTTGATGGACTTAGAGCAATCCGTTGCGACACAACCTTGGATGAGTTATTTTTTGATCAAATTATGATTTTTGAGAGCATTATATAAATTATAAATAGCTAATCTGAGCTATTCATAGTTGGGTAGGTTTCTATCAATCATTATTTGTCTTCTCCACTGTAAAAAATATTTCTCTTCTCGGTTATGTTGAGGTGAATGTAGCTGCTGGTCATACTTTATCAATATAGGCGGATGAAGCAGATTATGAAGAAAATGAACCTCAAGATGGTTTCTCAGTATGAGAATATAATTAACATTCTCTCCAAGAATGAAGGAAAATTGTTTGCATGTCATTAACCCTTTCCTGTGAAGATTCAGATTCACAAAGGATAATATTCAGGTATGTGTATGTCTGCTCGAACGCAATCACATTCCAGAACATCGACTCGCTGGAGTCGTTGAGCTCCAGCCGTGGGATCTCCAGCATGCCGTAGGCAAAGCACAAGTCTAGGAATCTCATCACCATCTCTCTTGACTTTCACTGACCGGTGTTCTAGCTATTTTGTAAGTAATAGGCCGGCAGGCTTCATGTTCAGGAATTTGACACAAATGGTGGAGATTTAATGGAGAGAGACCATGGCTAATTACCTTTTCTTGGGGAATCATGATTAATTACCGACAAGTGCTACTGCATTCTATTAGTCATACATAGAGCCACGCTGAGAAAATTCTATTTCGAGGAATAAGTAGGCACAAGTAGTCTGCAAAACACAAAACAACGGGAAATGTCATGTTCAGCAGCGACAACACCATTGCTCTTCATTTTTTTAGTTCGATCTATAATTCTCTATTAATCAGAATGATTATTCAAAGATTGGTGGTTGTTTGGTACCTGAAGTTAATGTGAAAGGAATGAGCACGAGTGATCTTCTCATTTCCTTTCACAAATTAGTCACAAGTTAAATGCAGTGTATGTGCATTTGCCGAGATTGTTGATGTTAATTTTCTCCTTATTGGCAGAGAGAAATGTGTTTAAAGTGAATTCTTTCCTTTCACAAATTAGTGACAAGTTAAATCGCAAGGATTGTTCTATCCCGTCTCAGAGAAATGTGTTCAAAGTGAATTCTTCTCAGGGCTGAGACTTATTTATTAACTTATATAAGCCCTTCAGCTGATCATTTCAATGGCTGCAACGTAGAAGCTTTATGAGATTTGCCAAGTTTTATTATCTAAAGAAAGGTCATCATCTGCTGAAGCTGTAAAAATGTTTTTCTTTGGGTAAGAACAACATGGAGAGTTGACAGTAACCAAAATAAGTCCCTTTCTATTTATTACCACATATTATATTAATTATGGTCATGGGATGTGTTTCTGTACTACTTGGAGAAAAAACACAAACAGCTGATATAAAGTGCCTTACTATAATTAGATTATATTTCGTTATTGAATGTGTTCCTATGCTATCCTGAATAAATAGAAATTTCAGATACAATGACCTGGGTATGTGAGCCGCATCGTTCTCATTTGAACGTCCCCTTCGGGATATAAACTTAAACACTTTTTTCATAGCAACGCACACACAATGACGATGCCATCGGCCGACCCGCCTGACTGGACTAATGCGATGAGGGAGGATGCCATAGATTGGATGCTCACGTAGCTGGGCCTCGGCAAGGACACCTGCTGTTGGGTTTCGTAGTAATTTCAAAAATTTTCCTACGCGCACACAGGATCATGTGATGCATAGCAACGAGAGGAGAGTGTTGTCTACGTACCCAACGCAGACCGACTGCGGAAGCAATGACACGACGTAGAGGAAGTAGTCGTACGTCTTCACAATCCAACCGATCAAGCACCGAAATTACGGCACCTCCGAGTTCGAGCACACGTTCAGCTCGATGACGATCCCCGGACTCCGATCCAGTAAAGTGTCGGGGAAGAGTTTCGTCAGCACGACGGCGTGGTGACGATCTTGATGAACTACAGCAGCAGGGCTTCGCCTAAACTCCGCTACAGTATTATCGAGCAATATGGTGGCAGGGGGCACCGCACACGGCTAAGGAATCGATCACGTGGATCAACTTGTGTCAACTTATGTGTTTAGAGGTGCCCCTGCCTCCGTATATAAAGGAGGAGAGGAGGGGAGGCTGGCCGGCCAAAGAGGGAGGCGCAGGAGAGTCCTACTCCCTCTGGGAGTAGGATTCCTCCCCCCAATCCTAGTCCAACTAGGATTCCTCGGAGGGGAAGGGAGAGAGGGGGGCCGGCCACCTTCTCCTAGTCCTAATAGGACTAGGGGAGGGGGAAGAGGCGCAGCCACCTTGGGCTGCCCCTTTCTCCTTTCCACTAAGGCCCATGATGGCCCATATGGCTCCCGGGGGGTTCCGGTAACCTCCCGGTAACCCGGTAAAATCCCGATTTCACCCGGAACACTTCCGATGTTCAAACATAGGCTTCCAATATATCAATCTTTACGTCTCGACCATTTCGAGACTCCTCGTCATGTCCGTGATCACATCCGGGACTCCGAACAACCTTCGGTACATCAAAATGCATAAACTCATAATATAACTGTCATCGTAACCTTAAGCGTGCGGACCCTACGGGTTCGAGAACAATGTAGACATGACCGAGACATGTCTCTGGTCAATAACCAATAGCGGGACCTGGATGCCCATATTGGCTCCTACATATTCTACGAAGATCTTTATCGGTCAGACCGCATAACAACATACGTTGTTCCCTTTGTCATCGGTATGTTACTTGCCCGAGATTCGATCGTCGGTATCCAATACCTAGTTCAATCTCGTTACCGGTAAGTCTCTTAACTCGTTCCGTAATACATCATCTCACAACTAACATATTAGTTGTAATGCTTGCAAGGCTTATGTGATGTGTATTACCGAGAGGGCCCAGAGATACCTCTCCGACAATCGGAGTGACAAATCCTAATCTCGAAATACGCCAACCCAACATCGACCATTGGAGACACCTGTAGTACTCCTTTATAATCACCCATTTACGTTGTGACGTTTGGTAGTACCCAAAGTGTTCCTCCGGTAAACGGGAGTTGCATAATCTCATAGTCATAGGAACATGTATAAGTCATGAAGAAAGCAATAGCAACATACTAAACGATCAGGTGCTAAGCTAATGGAATGGGTCATGTCAATCAGATCATTCAACTAATGATGTGACCTCGTTAATCAAATAACAACTCATTGTTCATGGTCAGGAAACATAACCATCTTTGATTAACGAGCTAGTCAAGTAGAGGCATACTAGTGACACTCTGTTTGTCTATGTATTCACACATGTATTATGTTTCCGGTTAATACAATTCTAGCATGAATAATAAACATTTATCATGATATAAGGAAATAAATAATAACTTTATTATTGCCTCTAGGGCATATTTCCTTCAGTCTCCCACTTGCACTAGAGTCAATAATCTAGTTCACATCGCCATGTGATTTAACAGTAATAGTTCATATCACCATGTGATTAACACCCATAGTTCACATCGCTATGTAACCAACACCCAAAGGGTTTACTAGATTCAGTAATCTAGTTTACATCGCTATGTGATTAACACCCAAAGAGTACTAAGGTGTGATCATGTTTTGCTCGTGAGAGAAGCTTAGTCAACGAGTCTGTCATATTCAGAGCCGTATGTATTTTGCAAATATCCTATGTCTACAATGCTCTGTGCGGAGCTACTCTAGCTAATTGCTCCCACTTTCAATATGTATCCAGATTGAGACTTAGAGTCATCTGGATCAGTGTAAAAGTTTGCACTGATGTAACTTTTACAACAAACTCTTTTATCACCTCCATAATCGAGAAACATCTCCTTAGTCCTTACTAAGGATATTCTTGACCAATGTCCAGTGATCTACTCATAGATCACTATTGTACTCCCTTGCCAAATACAGAGCAAGGTATACAATAGGTCTGGTACATAGCATAGCATACTTTATAGAACCTATGACTGAGGCATAGGGAATGACTTTTCATTCTCTTTCTATTTTCTGCTGTGATCGGGATTTGAGTCTTACTCAATTTCATACCTTTGCAACACAGGCAAGAACTCTTTCTTTAACTGTTCCATTTTGAACTATTTCAAAATCTTGCCAAGGTATGTAGTCATTGAAAATCTTATCAAGTGTCTTGATCTATCTCAATAGATCTTGATTCTCAATATATAAGTAGCTTTTACTGAGGTCTTTTCTTGAAATACTTTTATTCAAGTATCCCTTTATGCTATCCAGAAATTCTATATCATTTCCAATCAATAATATGTCATCCACATATAATATCAGAAATGCTACAGAGCTCCCACTCACTTTCTTGTAAATACAGGCTTCTCCAAAAGTCTGTATAAAACCAAATGCTTTGATCACACTATCAAAACGTTTATTCCAACTCTGAGAGGCTTACACCAGTCCATAAATGGATCGCTGGAGCTTGCACACTTTGTTAGCTCCCTTTGGATTGACAAAACCTTCTGGTTGCATCATATACAACTCTTCTTTAATAAATCCATTAAGGAATGCAGTTTTTTTTTATCCATTTGCCAGATTTCATAAAATGCGGCAATTGCTAACATGATTCGGACAGACTTTTAAGCATCGATACGAGCAAGAAAATCTCATCGTATTCAACACCTTGAACTTTGTCAAAAACCTTTTTCGACAAGTCTAGCTTTGTAGATAGTAACACTTCTATCAACGTCTGTCTTCCTCTTGAAGATCCATTTATTCTTAATGACTCACCGATCATCGGGCAAGTCAATCAAAGTCTACACTTTGTTCTCATACATGGATCATATCTCAGATTTCATGGCTTCTAGCCACTTTGCGGAATCTGGGCTCACCATCGCTTCTTCATAGTTCGTAGGTTCATCATGATCTAGTAGCATGACCTCCAGAACAGGATTACCGTACCACTCTGGTGCGGATCTTACTCTGGTTGATCTACGAAGTTCAGTAGTATCTTGATCTGAAGTTTCATGATCATTATCATTGGCTTCCTCACTGACTGGTGTAGATGTCACTGAAACAGTTTTCTGTGATGAACTACTTTCCAGTAAGGGAGCAGGTACAGTTACCTCGTCAAGTTCTACTTTCCTCCCACTCACTTCTTTCGAGAGAAACTCCTTCTCCAGAAAGTTTCCGAATTTAGCAACAAAAGTCTTGCCTTTCGGATCTGTGATAGAAGGTGTATCCAATAGTTTCCTTTGGATATCCTATGAAGACGCACTTCTCCGATTTGAGTTTGAGCTTATCAGGATGAAACTTTTTCATATAAGCATCGCAACCCCAAATTTAAGAAACGACAACTTTGGTTTCTTGCTAAACCACAGTTCATAAGGCGTCGTCTCAACGGATTTTGATGGTGCCCTATTTAACGTGAATGCAGCTGTCTCTAATGCATAACCCCAAAACGATAGTGGTAGATCGGTAAGATACATCATAGATCGCACCATATCTAATAAAGTACGGTTATGACGTTCGGACACACCATTATATTGTGGTGTTCTAGGTGGCATAAGTAGTGAAACTATTTCACATTGTTTTTAACTGAAGGCCAAACTCGTAACTCAAATACTCTTCTCTACGATCAGATCGTAGAAACTTTATTTTCTTGTTACGATGATTTTTCACTTCACTCTGAAATTCTTTGAACTTTTCAAATGTTTCAGACTTATGTTTCATCAAGTAGATATACTCATATCTGCTCAAATCATCTGTGAAGATCAGAAAATAATGATACCTGTCGAGAGCCTCAATATTCATCGGACTACATACATCAGTATGTATGATTTTCAACAAATCTATTGCTCGCTCCATTGTTCCGAAGAACAGAGTCTTAGTCATCTTGCCTAAGAGGCATGGTTCGCAAGCATCAACTGATTCATAATCAAGTGATTCAAAAAGCCCATCAGTATGGAGTTTCTTCATGCGCTTTACACCAATATGACCTAAACGGCAGTGCTACAAACAAGTTGCACTTATCATTATTAACTTTGCATCTTTTGGTTTCAATATTATGATTATGTGTATCACTATGATCAAGATCCAACGAACTATTTTCATTGGGTGTGTAACCATATAAGGTTTCATTCATGTAAACAGAACAACAATTTATTCTCTTACTTAAATGAATAACCGTATTACAATGAACATGATCAAATCATATTCATGCTCAACGCAAACACCAAATAACACTTATTCAGGTTCAACACTAATCCCGAAAGTATAGGGAGTGTGCGACGATGATCATATCAATCTTGGAACCACTTCCAACATACATCGTCACTTCACCCTTAACTAGTCTCTGTTTATTCTGCAACTCCCGTTTTGAGTAACTGAACAAGTATCAAATACTGAGGGTTTGCTATAAACACTAGTAAAGCACACATCAAACACCTGTATATCAAATATACCCTTTTTTTTTACTTTGCCATCCTTCTTATCCACCAAATATTTAGGGTAGTTCCGCTTCCAGTGACCATTTCCTTTGCAGTGTAAGCACTCAGTTTCAGGCTTTGGTTCAGCTTTGGGCTTCTTCGTGGGAGTGACAACTTGCTTGTCAATCTACTTGAAGTTCCCTTTCTTTCCCTTTGCCCTTTTCTTGAAAATAGTGATCTTGTCAACCATCAACACTTGATGCTCTTTCTTGATTTCTACCTTCGTTGATTTCAACATCACGAAGAGCTCGGGAATCATTTTCATCATCCTTTGCATACTATAGTTCATCACGAAGTTCTACTAACTTGGTGATGGTGACTAGAGAATTCTGTCAATCACTATTTTATCTGGAAGATTAACTCCCACTTGATTCAAGCGATTGAAGTACCCAGACAACCTGAGCACATGCTCACTAGTTGAGCGATTCTCCTCCATCTTTTAGCTATAGAACTTGTTGGAGACTTCATATCTCTTCAACTCGGGTATTTGCTTGAAATATTAACTTCAATTACTGGAACATCTCATATGGTCCATGATGTTCAAAACATCTTTGAATTCCCGATTCTAAGCCGTTAAGCATGGTGCACTTAAACTATCAAGTAGTCATCATATTGAGCTAGCCAAACGTTCATAACGTCTGCATTTGCTCCTGCAATAGGTCTGTCACCTAGCGGTGCATTAAGGACATAATTCTTCTGTGCAGCAATGAGGATTTAACCTCAGATCACGGATCAAATCCGCAACATTGCTACTAACATTTTTTTTCAACACAATTTTCTCTAGGAACATATCAAAATAAACACAGGGAAGCAACAACGCGAGCTATTGATCTACAACATGATTTGCAAAATACTACCAGGACTAAGTTCATGATAAATTTAAGTTCAATTTAATCATATTACTTAAGAACTCCCACTTAGATAGACATCCCTCTAATCCTCTAAGTGATCACGTGATCCAAATCAACTAAACCATATCCGATCATCACGTGAGATGGAGTAGTTTCATCGGTGAACATCATTATGTTGATCATATCTACTATATGATTCACGCTCGACCTTTCGGTCTCCGTGTTCCGAGGCCATATCTGCATATGCCAGGCTCGTCAAGTTTAACCTGAGTATTCTGCGTGCGCAACTGTTTTGCACCCGTTGTATTTGAACGTAGAGCCTATCACACCCGATCATCACGTGGTGTCTCAGCACGAAGAACTTTTGCAACGGTGCATACTCAGGGAGAACACTTCTTGATAATTTAGTGAGAGATCATCTTATAATGCTACCGTCAATCAAAGCAAGATAAGATGCATAAAAAGATAAACATCACATGCAATCAATATAAGTGATATGATATGGCCATCATCATCTTGTGCTTGTGATCTCCATCTCCGAAGCACCGTCATGATCACCATCGTCACCGGCGCGACACCTTGATCTCCATCGTAGCATCGTTGTCGTCTCGCCAATCTTATGCTTCCACGACTATCACTACCGTTTAGTAATAAAGTAAAGCATTACATCGCGATTGCATTGCATACAATAAAGCGACAACCATATGGCTCCTGCCAGTTGCCGATAACTTGGTTACAAAACATGATCATCTCATACAATAAAATTCGGCATCATGCCTTGACCATATCACATCACAACATGCCCTGCAAAAACAAGTTAGACGTCCTCTACTTTGTTGTTGCATGTTTTACGTGGTTGCTACGGGCTTAAGTAAGAACCAATCTCACCTACGCATCAAAACCACAACGATAGTTTGTCAAATAGACTCCGTTTTAACCTTCGCAAGGACCGGGCGTAGCCATACTTGGTTCAACTAAAGTTGGAGAGGCAGTCGCCCGCAAGCCATCTCTGTGCAAAGCACGTCGAGGGAACCGGTCTCGCGTAAGCGTACGCGTAAGGTTGGTCCGGGTCGTCTCGTCCAACAATACCGCTGAACCAAAATATGACATGCTGGTAGGCAGTATGACTTGTATCGTCCACAACTCACTTGTGTTCTACTCGTGCATATAACATCAACATCATTAACCTAGGCTCGGATGCCACTGCTGGGTTTCGTAGTAATTTCAAAAATTTTCCTACGCGCACACAGGATCATGTGATGCATAGCAACGAGAGGAGAGTGTTGTCTACGTACCCAACGCAGACCGACTGCGGAAGCAATGACACGACGTAGAGGAAGTAGTCGTACGTCTTCACGATCCAACCGATCAAGCACCGAAACTACGGCACCTCCGAGTTCGAGCACACGTTCAGCTCGATGACGATCCCCGGACTCCGATCCAGCAAAGTGTCGGGGAAGAGTTTCGTCAGCACGACGGCGTGGTGACGATCTTGATGAACTACAGCAGCAGGGCTTCGCCTAAACTCCGCTATAGTATTATCGAGGAATATGGTGGCAGGGGGCACCGCACACGGCTAAGGAATCGATCACGTGGATCAACTTGTGTCAACTTGTGTGTTTAGAGGTGCCCCTGCCTCCGTATATAAAGGAGTAGAGGAGGGAGGCTGGCCGGCCAAAGGGGGGGAGGCGCAGGAGAGTCCTACTCCCACTGGGAGTAGGATTCCCCCTCCAATCCTAGTCCAACTAGGATTCCTCGGAGGGGAAGGGAGAGAGGGGGGCCGGCCACCTTCTCCTAGTTCTAATAGGACTAGGGGAGGGGGAAGAGGCGCAGCCACCTTGGGCTGCCCCTTTCTCCTTTCCACTAAGGCCCATGATGGCCCATATGGCTCCCGGGGGGTTCCGGTAACCTCCCGGTAACCCGGTAAAATCCCGATTTCACCCGGAACACTTCCGATGTCCAAACATAGGCTTCCAATATATCAATCTTTATGTCTCGACCATTTCGAGACTCCTCGTCATGTCCGTGATCACATCCGGGACTCCGAACAACCTTCGGTACATCAAAATGCATAAACTCATAATATAACTGTCATCGTAACCTTAAGCGTGCGGACCCTACGGGTTCGAGAACAATGTAGACATGACCGAGACATGTCTCTGGTCAATAACCAATAGCGGGACCTGTATGCCCATATTGGCTCCTACATATTCTACGAAGATCTTTATCGGTCAGACCGCATAACAACATACGTTGTTCCCTTTGTCATCGGTATGTTACTTGCCCGAGATTCGATCGTCGGTATCCAATACCTAGTTCAATCTCGTTACCGGCAAGTCTCTTTACTCGTTCCGCAATACATCATCTCACAACTAACATATTAGTTGTAATGCTTGCAAGGCTTATGTGATGTGTATTACCGAGAGGGCCCAGAGATACCTCTCCGACAATCGGAGTGACAAATCCTAATCTCGAAATACGCCAACCCAACATCGACCATTGGAGACACCTGTAGTACTCCTTTATAATCACCCAGTTACGTTGTGACGTTTGGTAGTACCCAAAGTGTTCCTCCGGTAAACGGGAGTTGCATAATCTCATAGTCATAGGAACATGTATAAGTCATGAAGAAAGCAATAGCAACATACTAAACGGTCAGGTGCTAAGCTAATGGAATGGGTCATGTCAATCAGATCATTCAACTAATGATGTGACCTCGTTAATCAAATAACAACTCATTGTTCATGGTCAGGAAACATAACCATCTTTGATTAACGAGCTAGTCAAGTAGAGGCATACTAGTGACACTCTGTTTGTCTATGTATTCACACATGTATTATGTTTCCGGTTAATACAATTCTAGCATGAATAATAAACATTTATCATGATATAAGGAAATAAATAATAACTTTATTATTGCCTCTAGGGCATATTTCCTTCACCTGCCTCACACCACCGCGCATTCATGTTCTCCCATAGGCCGAATTGTTGGGCAGATGGGTAGTAGGAGGCCATGGGTCGCATTGGGTCTGACCGATTCCTTGAGGACCTTCTTGAGACTGCCATGCTCTACGGTCGTGTGGACAGTCGGGCTTCATTGTGAGGCTAGGATGGATCACTGGTAGGGCAAAAAGGGTGTCAACCCAGACACGGTTGTCTTCCCGTTGCAACGCACGGGTCATTTTCCTAGTCCTCGTAATAATAAAGCACAGATTGATTTCGTTGGGTTCACCGTCGTGGCTTTTTTCATAAAAGTTCCTACTGTTTTTGGTAATTAACCCGCGGTACTAATTTAAGTGGTCTGCGGTGAAAAAACGTTTCGTTCGTGGGCTGACGCACGGGCTCTCCTCCCCCCGCGCAGCGCCCCCGAGCTCCAGATCGGGAGGGGAGCTCCCGATCCAGAGCCCCTCGCCGCCCCGCTGCCTTCGCGCTCGGCCTCGCCACCGGCCGCTGCGCCGCCGTCGACCATAGCCGGACCTCCACGTCTCGCGCCCCTTCTTATGGTTGGCCCTCTTCTCCGTTTCCTTCCCCTCTGTTTCTCTCCCTCACACAAGGATTGCCTCTCCCCTTCTTCTACAGGTGCAGCCATGGCCACCGGCCGCTGCGCCGCCCACCACGACGAGCTGCTCAACACTCTCCTCGCCGCCGCGGGCAACGGCCGGGAGGAGGAGGAGGACGCGCGGGAGGCACGGCAGCGTCAGAATCAACGCGTCGAATCCGGCCTCGGCTTACGGCAACACGGACGTGGATGCTCTGGCTGCGACCGCCGTGCTCTATGCCCCGACCCTGCTCGCCGAGTCCGTCGGACCTGGTGATCTCGCCGGCCAGCGACGGGAGGAGGGTGGCAAGCTGAGCCGGAGGAGAGCGAGGCGTCCACGTTACTTTAAGTGCAAAGCAGAGAAACACACACACACACACACACACACACACACACACACACACACTCAGGCACGAGCACAAGCTCTCCTCGCCTATGGTCACGGCGCCGCCGCCGCCATGCGTGGCCGCGAGGAGCGGAGGCCGTGATGGCAAGGCAGCCCTTTGGAGGCGCTCCTCCCTGACCAGGCCCAACCCCCGCTCCACCAGCTCGACCTCCTATTTCCTTCCCAATGCCGGGCACTGCCCGCTCTCCTCTCTGATTTCCGGCATGGAAAACCCTCTTCTCCGACTTTCGGCCTCTCCCCAACCTCTGACCGGTGCTGCGGGACATATACAACATCTGCCCTCCATGCCATTGCAACTTCCAGCCTCGACGTCCATCGCCTTCTCTAGATCCAGCGGCCATCTGCACGGCTGCACGCCAACTGTTCGGTCAATTGACCCAACAGACACGAGGTATTTTTCCATTTTTTTGTTCCTTTGGTGTTCCATCCAGCACTAATGTGAAGGTTTTCGTTCAGATGCTACTCATGTTCTGTACATTCTAATTGATTATATTAGCCTAGAGAATGGAGAGAAAGAGGAGAAGTTGTCTTCAGAACCATACTGAACTATTGAAGCAACAGGAAGATGAGTGTATCGTGCAAGAGGAGATCCTGGCCGCCGTCCTGTGCCTCGGCGACCAGTACGACCATGTCCTCACGTGCCTCCTGCTGGTTGATCCGGTGCCAGCAACTGTCATCTTCCCAAAATTTAACTGGACATTTGAATGTTCTTATTTTTTTCTTCTCAAATGAACATAGCTGTGAGTTTTTTTATGGTGAAATCAAGTTCTGACAGAATTTACAATATACTTTGTATTGTTGTTTTTTAGGTCTTACACACCTCATGTACCCAGGGCCATCCACACCCATTTTGACCGTTCATTAGATGTTTATCGGCTAGCAGGGGAGGCCATGAACAATCTTTTAAAAAACCCAGGTTTGTAGCGTTAAACACATGCTCCGGAAATGCTATACATGTTCTCTTATTTGTTCTTTTGGTAATCTACTTCACCACTGACTCAATTGTTGGTTCAACCAGTCTTTGTGGATTGAGTTCTTGATATTAGCGAATATTTTTCTGACCGGCAGGTGCAAGTGCTGAGTTACAACACGACATCGACGACGCAAAAGCCAGTATGTTTGAGCTAAGGGAACGAGCTAGGGACAGTACCACCCGGCTACCCCAGCACTTAAGCTGACTGTCCAATTCCACTTTCATCCATGGAGGCTGCGGTTTAATCCTCAGGTTTGGCAACCTTTTCTCTCTACGGCTGAGTGTTGTAGTCCTGTCAAATGAAGCAGTGTTGTTTTTGCAATATAGAACAAATATATAAGGTGCTTCCAATTTCTTAATCCCAGAATTGACGAGACCTTATTTAGTTTGGACTCATAACAATGTGTCAATTAGAAATAGAGCATTGTCATTTTCACGACGGATGGACGTATATCATATGTTCTCTTGCGTTGTATTTTGGTGAGAAAAAAGGAGAAATATGAGAGGAACAGAGAGAGCAGAGAGAGAGGCACACATCACTGAACCCTTTTGGATTCTAATGCAAGGTTGGATAATATGAAGTTTTTTGGCTTATCGTTGCGCCTCACGTTTCCGACCTCGCGTGGCTGTACACTTCTCGTACTCGACTGTTCGCCGGAACTTTGTCTGACCTGAGGTACATACTGCAGTGTCATCAATTTGCATCTGTCATCAAAGACTACTTTTGTCTATCATTTAAATTGCCACGAGTATTTGAAATTCATTCTTCTTACTTTTTCAGATAATATAGTATATACTACTTTTGTTCAAGTATATACTACTTTTTATCACTTTTACTTTTTCTCACCGGATGCATGCATGCTTCTCCTCACAGGTTTCCCTTGGTTCAGTACTTAATTTTTTTGGTGTATACTTTCTCCTCAGCAGTGAAGTATATGTACGACAAGACAGAAAGAAACATATACTGTTGATCGATACTGAAACACACCATACAGAAAGGCCCTCTCTTCTATACCCCTTTGCGAAAAATAGTATACTATCATTTGAAAAGAAAACACACCATACACTCCTTTGTGACAATGAGTATACACTGATCGTTATTGCCAGTATCATAGGTATATACTCTGAGAATAGTTGTATATATCCCATTTGAAAAAATAGTATGTATATACTCCTTGCAAACTACTCCATATCGTTTAATTGTTTTTAGATAAGACTATCCGTCGAGATACAATAACTAATTAGTATTTTAATAACTTGAATTGCATGGCTTGATCGCTCTGCTTGGGTCTTCTCTTATGTGTGAGTGCACCATGTGCGGGTTAATTTTTTTGGGTCTTCTAACTCTCTGGGATAATTTGCATCTCTATTTGTGCTAATTGGCAAGGTGCATGAATAATGATTTATCTAAGGTTTTTTGCTTAACGGAAAGGCCTTTTCAGTTAAAAAAACCCTACTGATTTGATCAACAGAATATGCCTCTGTTTTTAAATAGCAGTAGTTCCTCACAACTTCTACTTATTTAATTGACTATTTCGGTGTCAAGATCCAATAGCCTTGCTGTTAGTTAATGCTATTTATATTTTGTTCCAACAAAATGTTTACGGCCAAAAAACTCGTCATTTCCAGCAAAAACAATGGCTCGCTCCTGCCAGGTCGCAGCAAAAGTTTTGGCTGGTCCCATAAAAAATAGTTCCAGCAAAAAAGATTGTTGTCCTGGTCATAGGTATTGTATGATTCCACTCTACTCCTCTGTAGTTATTTGGCTGAAGATGTGCATTAGTGGTTGGCTGTGATAATACATATAGTAAGATTGCATGTTATGCTTAGCAGAGCTTAGCAGAAATTTGCTAGAGGAGTTGCAACAGCCTTGATCAAATATTATTTTCATTATTCCTTCTTGGTTTTAGACAATAACAATAGATAATCTTCATCGAAATTTGCTAGAGAAGTTGCAACAGCTTTGGTCAAATATTATTTTTATTATTCCTTGTTGGTTTTAGACAATAAAGTAGAGAATCTAAATCCTTCTACTATATGTGTACCTGTAATAGAGCAATGCTTGGTGCAGCTAGCTGCAGGAAGGACCAACTTGACTTGATGGGGATACAATCACCAAGAAAGATTCATACCTGAACTTACCTTTATGCATTGCACGAACTACCAAGATATTGTATCTCCCTATATGATCCATAACTCATACACACATGAGTAGCGATGGGATACTATTTGGTATGAACAACATCATCGTCTTGCAATTCTAACATGTATTCATTGAACTTATTTATCCACATAATAGTGATGCATCTTACGTATCTGTCTATTGTATCTGAATCTAAAATGTAATTAACTCCTTAATTTGCCTTCAACAGGATTGAGTGATCTAGAATGTAAGCTTACCTCGGTGGTTCAGATTATCACTATTAGTCTTCTGGTCGTGGCAATTTTTTAGACTTCTGGTGTAAAGCTATGAAGGGATTTGCTTGGAAACAATACTGAAAGGATACCGTAACTTCATTTTATCCCCTAGATTAGTATAAGTATATTAAGTCCCCGTTTATTTAGATGTATAGCTTGCATGACAGTTTTGTTTAAACCGATTTTTGGGGCATTTAGCAATTCTCACATATGTTGTTACTCATGCACTTGCTTTTGAAGATATCATTTCCAATGTCAATGTTTACAAAATTGTTAATCTTTTTTTTTATCGGAGTTCAGCCATGTTTTCCACCAAGGATTCAACTCGGAAGCATCTGATTCTTATCTTGTCCGATTCACTCTGCATGTTAATTCACAACTTGCAAGGTAATTATATATTTAAATTAACCATTTTTTATAATGACAATGAACATGTCATTTCTAAGCACTGGCATGCACTTTTTATTTCATGTCGATAACACGGTGATGCTTCGCGAAATGTTTGAACAGGGTAGATAGCCATTCAACTAGGGTGAGCTGATTTTTCCCCGTTGCAATGCACAGGCACTTTTGCTAGAAGTAGAGGCATTTATTAAATGAAGCAAAGTCGCACTGTCTTTATCATGCCAATAGGCAATTGTGCCTACAAATTAGACAATAGGGGAGATTTAGCAAGTCACCGGCTCTGAAAGCATAAAAAATAATTCAGTATATAGGCGACTACTCAATTTTGAAGAGGTACTTCTTCCAAAAAGATAGTACGTGAGCCTTTTCTAAGCTGTAGGATATCATAGTCTGCTCTGCTAGCTGTAAATTGTAAGATAGGTGGCTGCATGTCTCATATTCCTGCTATTTACATGCTCGACACTGAGATAACCTTCTCATCGGCTTCTGGTAAGCTCCCTCTCGACATGCTTGCATACCGGACAGTTTCGGTGCATTTGTAGTAGCTCGTATCAATGGTTTCAGCTCTGCTAAACAATGGGTTCAATTATTTCATTAGTCTTAGCTACTGTGATTTGATAAGGAATATACTAACAAATTTTGTTTGGTTCACTTGAACTCCGCCCCTTAAAGAGGTACTATATCTTATCAAGCCTGCGAGACACTGGGTCCTCCGAGCACTCCTCCCTATCCGACCACAATTCTTCCAACCCAGTACAGTAGCTCAAGGCGTCATCGATGGTCTTAGCAACGCACGGGCACATTTACTAGTAATGTTTAGGCCTCTTTTGGTTCATAGGATTGAAAAATCATAGGAATAGAAAAGTTATAGGAAATGAGATGACATGTATCTCAAATCCTATGCATAGGAATAGGAAAAGAGATGCCCTTTGATTCATACCATAGGATTTTTTCCATTAAGTCTAGGTTAATGTTTATTTTCCTATGAAATGTGGAGGATAGGAAGAATTCCTTCATAGAAATAGGATTTCATTCCTACAAACCAAAGAGCTCTGAAGGAATTTTTCCTATAGAAATCCTATCCTATGAAAATCCTACAAAATTCTTTCAAACCAAAGGAGGCCTTATTTTCTAATTAATAGCATTGCATGCAACGAACTAACCACTGCATGTCGTGTTTGCTAGTCTCAAGTCATTAAAAGCATGCACACCCATATCTCTTATTGGTTGATATGTCAAGAAAAAAGAAATGAGGTAGAAGTTAATGCACTGCGCCTAAGTATTTTGGGATTATTTGGTTTTCGTAAGATGACACCTAGACGGAGAGAGTATTATACTTGAAGGCTACAAGGTTGGCTATAGATGACGTGGCAGTGTCACGTAGCCATCAACTGGTTATACTATTAACCATGCTCTTATAATACTCCTATGTTTAAGAACGGAGGGAGTAGTTGGCATGCATGATACTACCTATAATACTCCCATTACAACCAGCCTGGTAGAATTAAAATACCTATTCTAAATGGTCGCCGCCCGATCTCTTTGTCCTCCTTTAGCATCCGGCAGAAGAAGAATCGAGCAAGACACCGGCTGTATTCGCCGGCGTCGCCTCGACGGTGGCCTTCATGGGATACAATCGGCGGTGGCCTCCTGGGTTCTACTTTTCCTCGATGATGGCGGCAGGCGGGGACGTGCTGCCCGTCACCTCGTCCACATCCACGTAGCCGCATCACCTCGTCGACTTCTTTCTCTGCCTGCATGTCGCGGTAACGCGCGCGTCGACGACGGATGGCACAGTGGCAGACACTGGAGGCGCTGTACGACGCGGCAGCGTCGAGGGCAGCGACGATGCCCGTGCCTCCGTGCTCCTCGACAAACCGACGTGGAGCAAGTCGGCACTCTTCCTCGAGCTGTATTGGAGAGGCCAGCTGTGGAACCATGCGCTGGCTTAGTGCGGCAACTGCCTCCGACGGGCTAGGCGAGGTAGGTGGAGATGCGAGCTGCCGGGCTCGGTGGGCCACCCAGATGGCTTTTATGCCGGAAAACTGCTCTTCCTACTCATCGGATGCCGCCGAAAGAGTGGACAAAATGGTGGAAGGAGGAGCTTGGCCGGCGTCCTGCTCCTGAACGGACGTCTGTGGCCGGAGTTGGTTTCTTGCATTCCACGCGGGTTTCCATATCTATACTATCTTCTTCTTCTTCTATTCTTCTATTTCTATCTTCTATATATAGTGTACCAATTTTAAGTAGGACTAAGAATATCAATCATTACCGTTGATCTTCTAGATCCAACGGCCAATATCAGTAGGATTCGCATAAATAGTACACTGCTGCTACCTCACTTGTGGTCTAGAACAATCATGTACCCTTTCTATAAAAAAGAAGCCCATAACTAGGTTAATGGGCTTTGTTGCCACATGACCACCAGATGGTTTGATTGAGCCCAGTCAAGATGGTTTAGTAGGAGAATGTGGATATTTCTCAAAAAAAAAAGAACACGTGAAAAAAGTGAAGAAACGTGCAGTTCTTGTTAAATGAACGTACAGTTTTATGACATGAATACTACTTCCTGCTTTTACGATATTGAACTAACAACATTTATACATCACTATAATTTCTTTTTCTTTGAATCTATTAGCACATAATTTCTTTTTCTTTGAATCTATTTGCACGTGTATATATACTAGTCTATATATAGTGTACCAATTTTAAGTAGGACTAAGAACATCAATCATAACTCCGTACGTTCATCGTGATGCAAGAGGTGTGAGCCGAGGAACACTGTTGGAGACACCCCCCATAATTTTCCTCGTCATCATCTGAGTCATAGAAGATCTCACCCACATCATCATTAGGCATGCATCCACCTTCATAGACAACGTGTGCAGAAGGAGTAGAGGCGACTGGGGACGCACCACGTCGTGGGCACTCCGTACGTGCTCGTGTGCGTGCAGCGTTCGTGCTTTTCCATCGGTGCTAACTCTAAGGCCGAGGCTGCGGTCGTTTTCGTCTCCGGCTAGTCGTTGAGCAACGACAACAAAGAGGTGCTGCAAGAGATGTGTAGGCACCGTTGTGTGCTAGCTTCGCCATAGCACGATGAACCGGACGTTACCCAAAATGGCACACGCCTCCATGCAGCCACGGGTGTGCGCATGCATGTGTTATTCACATGCATTCTGCGACCGAGTGTGTGTGTGTGCATGCATGTGTTATGTACGTGCGTTGTATGCTCCATGCTGGGCACGTTTGTGCATGAGTTGGATCAACATGAGTTAGTGCGTCGGCGTGTGTACACGCGTGGTTGCATGCGTCCTGTACATGTGTGGCTTCTTGCGTGGCTATCAATACTTCCTCCGTCTCGATTTATAAGACATGCGCATTGTTCTAGGTTGACAATTTAACTAGCTAAATATGTATCATATTGGATGAAAAATATATGTTTAGAAACTACATCCACTTAAGAATCTAATGATATACTTTTGGTGACATATAACTCATATTTAGTTAGTCAAATTGATGACCTAGAACTACGCGCATGCCCTATAAACCGTAACAGAGGGAGTATAAACTAATAAAATATCTTCAACTTAGCATTCTGATATATCGTCTCTAGTGGTTAGCGAAGAGTTCATGTTATTTTATTTGTTTATAGGCGGGCAGGCGGCAAAAAACAAGGGAAAACGTGCAACGTTCCTTGTAGACGCTCCACCACGAGGTTCCTTGCTCCTTCTCGGTCATCGGGAATCTATGTTCTTCCACTCTATTTTTACGTGAGCTTTGTTCATCCTTTTGCCAACACGCGAGACATCTAGCATCAAGGTGCATGTGTCATGCAAGAAAATGGAGATAATCAGATAAGCAGCGCGTAAGTGAGTCATGCACTTCGATGGCACCTACTCCTACTACACAATATTTTTTCCTCCTCGATGGCACGTGAATAGTGCACGTACTCAACGACGGAGCATGGGATTGTAGCCATGACATGGCCAGCCCTTTTTTGAGAGACTACGTGCTAAATAACTTTGATGTGTCCCGTCAACTCACAGAACGACGAGAAGCTTGCTTACTACGTCTTCTCCCTCGCCAACGCGTGCGCGGTGGCTCACAGCACGAGGAAAAACTTTTGCTTACAAGCGGTGTATGTGCAACTGTTCGTTTGTTGTTAGATTGCCACAAGTACTACTGTAGTACCACCATTATTGTTTGACTTCCGGAAGAGGCGAAGAGCCAAGCGCAAGGCTAGCCATAGTGGGAGTAACATAAGTAGGAGTACCTCCTTTTTTTATTCTAGAAACAACCACACGCGAATATTGGACGGTACCATCACAACAACTAAATCAAAAATCGAAACCATCCTGCCCGGCGCAAGCTGAGCCCGCCGCTCCACATTGATGGCAAGTCAGGGCGACGCGACCTCTCACTGCTTCCCCGTTGAAGTGGCGTGCCGACCGAGGGCACCGCCCGCTGCACGCCCGACATTTCAGACTACACATATTTGTGAGACAAAAGGTGCGGCCATTATTAATGATATAGTATTATACTAAAGGGACTAACTATTGTAAGCATGCTACGTATAATACTAGATGATGTGTCAACTTCATATAGCCGGATGTTGGCTACACTATTAACCATGCTCTAAGTATGGTGTGAGTCGGAAAATTTATTAAGTCATTAATTAATAATTAACGGACGCCTTACTCAGCCGTTTCTGATTTTTTTGGATAGTGGGGATATTATTGACTTGGACGTGGGGTTTGGGCCAAAGGCCTACTATTATGTAATACTTGGTCTTACTCGCACGACCGACCTGACATGCTCTACCCTAGCCGCTATATCATATGGTTTCACACCATTCCAGATCTTAGCGCCGCCACACAATTCTTCTCCATCCCTCCTTCCGGTGTGCACCGCGAGAAGGGGCATCAGTCCTCCGAACCCCGCCATCCTGTACGGGAGAGGGGCGATCAGGTTTTTGGGGAGCACACTCCTGTGACTGCTGCCAGCGACGACTTCCTAAACGATAGCCTTCTTCCTCGACCTCGGTAACCTCTTCATCAACGACATGAGTGACAACATCAACCACATCGGTTTTGTTCCCGATGTACAGTATGTGATTCTGTCCTCCTGGTTTAGTCCGCATCATTACTTTGATCTTTACAATTGTCATCATGATCTATTTACCGTTGATTCGGATTACATCTCATAGTAAATTGCTCATATATTCAACAATCCAAACCAAAAACCTGATTATAGGCAATTTACTCCGAGTGGTTTTGCTGCGCTTTTGAAACCGCCTACTTTTATGGGGGTACAATATAAAAGGTGGTGCACAAGAGCAGTATATTAGTTTTAGATCATGTACTGCTATGACGCCACTAAGGGTAAGCCTGAGGGCGATCTTAATCCTACACAGCAGGAAGCTTTTGAGAACATGGATACCGTCTTCAAAGCCACCCCGCCGAGTGTTCTTGACGATTCCATTATGGATTCATATATGTCGTTTGACAGCGACAAAGACATGTGGGTTGTGCTTGAGGCCACGTTTGGGGCCTCGGGCGCTGGCAACGAGTTGTACGTCATGGAGCAATTACGTGACTACAAGATGACTGATGAGCGCTTTGTTGTTCAGTAGACTCATGAGATACAGTCACTCGCTAAGGAACTTGAGTACTTCAAGTGTGTGTTGCCGCACAAATTTGTTGCTAGGACCATCATTGCCAAGCTTTCACCTTCGTGGAACGATTTTGCTACTTCTGTGAAAAACAAGAGACATGAGTTTTCCATTTCGGATCTCATTAGCACTCTTCATTTTGAAGAGAAGGCGAGAGCAAAAGACACACGTGCTTGGGTCGCTGAGGGAGCTTCTAGTGCCCACATGGTACACGAGAAGAACTTCCATCCCCAAAACAACAAGAACAAATCTCAGGAGAAAGGCAAGTTTGATGCAAAGAACAAGCCGTCACATTCTACCAACTTCAAGAAGAATTCTCATAATGGGAAGGGATACAAACCTCAAATTTGGTAGCTGTCGGATTTTGGGTTCCGACAAAACCCTTGAGGTTCAAACACTAGGGTGCGCACGAAGATCTCTCCCACCACCTAGCTCACGCTCTCAGCACGATCTCAGAGCTAAGCACGTCGAACTTGCAGAACAAAGCGACACATGATTTACACTGGTTCGGGCCACTGAAGTGGTGTAATACCCTACTCCAATGTGGTGTGGTGGATTGCCTCTTGGGCTGAGGATGAACAGTTACAAGGGAAGAACAACCTCCTGAGGAGAGGTGCTCTTGTGCTTGGTGAGTTTTGTGTGGCTGAGGGTGATCTGATTGGCCTTGGATCCGTCCTTTCCTACTATGGTGGCTAGCCCTATTTATAGAGGCCCTAGTCCTCTTCCCAAATTCTGGCGGGAAGGGACATCACAATGGCCAGATTTGAAGGGAGATAACTAGTATAAGTTATCCTGACTAAAGGTGGTCTTCGCCTGCCAAAGGCTCTGGTGATTACGCCATCCTGGGCTCCACGATGACCTCCGTCCTGCCATCCTGCTGGTCTTGGTCTCGTTGCACTGATACGGAAACCTTTGCCTGATGCCTCGAGACTCCTCTCCTGCGCCTGTCCCTCTAGCACCAAAGAGGAAACGAGGACTCTGCGCGCGCTGGTGCTCGCCTAGTGCCTGCCTAGCCTTGATCGTCATGGCTTGCGTCACAGGAACCTCACGAGGTGCCCCTTGCCTTGATCTCTCCGCCCCTCACGAGCCAGCCTGCTGAGGTCGCCCCCGAGGAGGTCTTGTGTCGTCCGCCTCAAGAGGCTTCGCCCCTCACGAGGGTCTTGAGTGTTTGCTGGGGAAGATGGGCCGTACGGGGCTGCTGGCAGAGCCACGCCATGGGCCGCATGCAGGCAAGTTTGGGGACCCCCGTTCCCAGGACGCCGACAGTAGCCCCCAGGCCCAAGGCGCGCTCAGACTTGGCTTCGAGGCGAAGCCAAGGGGCAAGTGCGGAGCGCCGTGAGCCCCAATAGCATGCGGCCTCGGTTGAGGCTTGGCGATTGATGGGACGTGGGCATCTCCGCTTCGCCACGCTGCCTTGGCAACTGCCTGACTGACAAAAGACTGGCGCGGGCTATATTTCCCTTCATTGCCTTCCTTCGTCTTGCTCCAGATCCCCTTTCTCGCTCCTTGCTTCCGGAGACTCTAGATCCGCCCGGATCCTCCTTCAAGCCTGCCGCCTATGGTGCCCAAGAAAGCTCGGGCCACTCCCTTGTCGTCTTGGTACGAGCCGGTGCTCGATGCGCCGAGCGCTTCGGAGAAGAACCTTGCCGCCATGCTCCTGATGACAGCGGAGGGTGATAAGAAGAGGAAGATTGTGCTCCGGGCTGGCTCCGACGAGCTGGAGGCCTCAGGCAGCACCTTCTACCCCTTCTTCGTGAGCAGCATCATCGCCGGGCTGATTCTCCCCTTCTCTGACTTCTTCTACTCCGTCCTTAGCCATTACAAGATCCACACTCTCCATCTTCATCCCAACTCCATCCTCCTCCTGTCGATCTTCGCCTTCTACAGCGAGGCGTATGTTGGGGTGATGCCGTCCGTGGCGCTGCTGGGCCTATTCTTCTTCCTCCGGATGAAAGAGGGCCACTACTCTGGGTGCGTTGGCTTCGCCGCGGCCAACAAGACCAACGCCATCTTGAAGGCCGGGAACAAGGCCGAGGGCTTCAGGGGCAAGTGGGTCTTGATGGACGCCAAGCACGCCCACCCTCGGCTGGTGCTGCCGACGGAGATGCCTGTGTCCCACGAGGGGTGGCTTCACGCGAAGCTCACCGACTCTCGGGCGGCGCAGGTGTTGGAGAGGATGACCGCTGACTTGAGGCCTTGTGATTCAAGGGCGGCGAAGTTGCTGGGGGCCATGATCGTCAAAGAATTCATGAAGCAGCGCGTGGCTCCCCTCCAGTCGTGCCCGCGCCCCTTGTGGAAGCTTCGAGACAAAGGGGACGACCTCCGCCTGTGCCCGGAGGCCCTTTCTAATGAGGAGCTGCGCTCGGCGCTCCGCTCCTTGGTTGGGGACGACCAAGGGTACCCGCCGGACTCCTTCGTTCCCTTGTACTGCCGTCCGGATGGGGTGAAGGTTGTCGTCGCTCTGCCCGTCTTCGACGGGCGTGGGCTCATGTTGCCCGCGCCCTCGAACGTCCCGGTGATGACGACTCCGGTGGACGTGTCTTCCCACGAGTCTCGCGAGGAGGAAGAGGAGGAAGAAGAGGAGGAGGAGGAGCACGACTCGGAGGCGACCCGCGAAGGGGTGGGGGAGACCTCCGCTTTGCACAAGGCCGACATCCTCTGCACCTTGCCTGATGACGAGGATGAGGATGATGTCCTCCTGGAAAGTCGGGAGCTGCATGCGGCAGGGGGCTCCACGGGGTCCAAGGTCAATCCTCGGAGGTCACCGGCTGAGGTTCCGATGAGGGGAAGGTCGGCGCTGATCTCCCAAAACGACGCCCCCCTTCTGACGCTGGCTGGAGCTGCTTCCGACCTATCTGCTGCCCCCTCTTCAGCACCTGGAGGCCGCACGCCTGCGCCTTAGGCTGCGAGGCTCTCAGGCTTCAAGCTTAGGAAGCGGAGAGACTACACCGCAGTGGACCCGTTAGTATTCTCGTCCTGCCTTGTTCTTGCTTCTGCTGCTGATTCTTGACGCTTCTCCGTTACGTAATTAGGACGACGCCCGCGGCAAAGAAGAGGAAGGAGGAAGCGGCAGTACTGCTCGGGACCAAATCGCCTGCAGCGGCCGCGCCCTCCTCCGCGGGGAAGGGCAGTGAGAGCGCTCACGCTTCCCCAACCCGATTGTCCTCGCAAGACTTGGGGGAGCGTCCTCCGGAGGAGGCAGCCCTCGTAGCTCCACTAGCTCCGCAGGTGCCGACGTCCGGCTCGGTTGCTGGGGTCCCCCAAGTTCAGGAGCTCCTAGCCTCTCAGGCCATGGTGACGACTTTGTCTCCTCCTCCTTCCGCCGCACTGCTGACCTTCGATCCTTCTGCCTCCCCTAACGTCCTGGAGCGCGCTCTCTCTGCGCTGACCCTGCTGCGAGAGGATCTTCAAGGCACCGACCGTCACCTGGCGGCTGGGCGCCTGGAGCTGATTTCTGATTGGCTTCACTCCGATGCGTCCGTCTAGGCAGCATTGAGCCAAGCTGCGGTGGCCTCCGAGAAGGACAAGCAGGCCGCCGCCCAAGCCGTGGCTGCTCGTGAGGTGGCGTTGAAGGATGCCGGGGCCGCCCAGGATCGCTGTAGGTCGCTAGAGGCTGAGCTGGAGACCACGCACAACGAGCGTGCGACTGAAGCTCGAGACCGCAAGGAGGAGGAGGAGAAGATGAAGGCCCGGGAGGACACCGTCAGGGGTCGCAACGCCGAGCTGGAGCAGCTGGCGAAGGCGCAGGCCGCGGAGTGTAGCCAGCTGGAGAAGTTGGAGCAGAAGGTGAAGGCGGAGAAGGCCGAGATGGAAGTCAAGGCGAAGGTCCTGGCTGAGGACCGTGTGGCCTTCATGTCCCTTGAGGAGAGGTCCCGCGTGGCGCTGCAGGCACTCTACGAGAAGGGCTTGGAGGAGCCGCTCGCGACAGCCGACGAGGGCCCCATCCAGCTACTTCCTCATCTGGTCGCGGCACTTGAGGATGCCGTGGAAGGGGTCGGCCCCTTGGTGGACGAGGAAGCCCACACGCTTTCCTCGGCCGCGCTGACGCGCGTCTCCAGCCATCTCCATCTTCGTGATCCTGACGCCAACCTTAACGAGCTGCTAGAGCATGTGGATGGCGAGCACTACGCAGCTGCTGCCGAAGCCGTGAAGGGCCAGGTGGAGGATCTGCTGAAGTTCCACGCCTTCGACCCTGCGCCCCAACTGGTGACGCTGCTGAACCTGCAACTCCAGCTGGCAGCTCAGGTGAGGGCGGCATCACCGTCGAAGGGACGCCTCTTGCAAGCGACGGCGGCATCCTGGGATGATGGGATGACTTGCCGGCGGCTCCTTTTCCTTCTTTGCTTCTGCAACATGAACCATGCCTCGTGGAGGTGTTTAAACTTGTGCTTGGTATTCGAGAAATAGTATGTCTTGTAATATTTGTTTGAAATTCCGTCATTTCCTTTCGGTTTGCTTTTGTGTTCTGCGTCGGCAGGGCCCGACCCCGCGCATACCTCAACCGCCATTGGGACGTCCAGATCACCAGGACGGACCAAGGAGTGAGAGGCTACGTGGCCAGTGAGGCTCCTGAGTCGCGATGCTCAGGTGTCCCCCTTGACGCGCAAACAGCTTATAGAAAGGAGATGCGAGAGTTGGCCTAGTGCTCTACGTCGGCAGGGCCCGACCCCGCGCATACCTCAGCCGCTAGTAGGTCGTCCGGATCACCAGAACAGACCAAGTAGTGAGGGGCTACGTGGCCAGTTAGGCTCCTGAGTCGCGATGCTCAGGAGTCCCCCTTGACGTCCAAACGACCTTCATACCTTGGGTCCGCTTGGGTGGGCGCGTGATGACCAGGTTTGAGGGACCTGGTAGTGTGGCTTACGCTCGGGCATGACCCGAGTGCAGCCCCCGTGCCCAGCCCCCTCGTGCGACTCTCCCGAGGGGAGGTGTTGCGACGAGGCCAGACACTGAGCTCGAAGGCTCCCCGAGGTTGATACGGCCATGAGGCTGCCCTCAGTTGTTTATCACTAGCGTGGAGCATAGCGCTTCCACACTTGCATGAGTATAGCCGCTCCTCGGTAGTGTCGACCGCCAGCACGGAGCATGATGCTTCCACTGGTGCGTGGGTGAGGGCTCCATCTGAGTGGAGCCCCCGGGGCGTGTACAACCCTGCCCTGACACATGGCTTGCACGACAGGTCTGGACGAGGTGTGTCTGGGCACTCGTGAGCCAGCGCGGGACTCACGAGGCCCTACCTCAAGGCAGTTTGCGCCTGGTCTTGGCTCTTGATGGCTGTGGTGGTCCTGCGAGATGGTTAGGCAACCTGCGCCAAGCGGATCTCCTAAGGCTATTGCATGAGGAGGCCAAGCACCAACGACCCCAGGAGGTGACGTGAACGGGGCCAGCCCGCCAGACAGAGCTCAGCCGTTGGGTTTGTTGACGCTACAGGGAAGGACCCAAGCACAGGCGCCGTGCCTAGTCTTCTCGTGCGAAGGATCCTAAAGAAAAACGATCTGCGTGTGGTTCCTGAGGTGGGTGGCACTCAAGCAGGTGATGACTATAAATAAATCATGCATGGGAACCAGTTAGCTTAGATAGATGCGAGAACGATACATGGCACTGGGACGGACCCGAGCGGCCTGGGGATGATGCAGCCCGAGGGGCGCCTCCAGTAAGGTAAGCTAAAAATGCGGAAGGATACACGCCGCAGGGACAGGCCCATGCGACCTGGGAATAATGTAGCCCGAGGGGCGCTCCCAGCTGAATAAGCTTTGGAAAGTGTCACCTGGTTTTGTTGTCGAAGGAGCGTTCGGGTAGCTGAAGGTGCGTGCTGAAGAAGTTGCTCCTCATGAGCCGCCAAGACTGGCTCTGGTGGCTCCCTGAGGACCGTCTCCATCTCCGCCAGGACAGTGTGATGCCTAGCCTCCTGGGTTGCCAGGATTCTTCGAAGGTGCACTGGAAGGCGGCTGCCACGCTCAGCAGGCCAAACGGCATGCGAACGTAGCTGTGAGGTGGACCCTCGCATCGGCCAGCGCGCGAAGGCCAGAAGCGCTCCTGAGATGCGGCCCTGTTGAGCCCTGGAATGTCGATGCAGATGCGCAGCTCGCCACCCTCGCCTGGATGGGGAGCTGCACCAGGTGGGCGGCGGTCGCCGCGTATTGCCCTTGCTTCCTGCAGCTCCTGAGTGGCCCTGACGATGAACTCCTGAGCGCCGGGCGCTCCTCGCCCGGTGCCCTCCCGAGGGAAACGTGCCGCGAAGCACTCCTCCATGTGGTGCCCGAGTGCCTCCCTCGTGATGTCGGCTAGGTCTGAGGCCCTCCAGAAGAGAGCCCCCGAGCCCTACCCGAGGAGGGCGCCGGGCGCTCCTTCCTATGCGAGGGAGGGAGGCGCCCCAGGTGCGGGCGCTGATCCTGATGTGGCACCGCTAGAGGCGTCGCTCCCATAAGGCCCTGTGCGGAGTAGCCGCTTCTTCTTCTTGGGGGTGGCTTTAGGAGGGTACTGTGTGCCCTCGCTATCAGGGTCTTCGATTGCTGCGGCTTGGAAGGCGCACTTGAGGGAGCACACTACATCTCTTTCTTCGCAGGGGACTGTGATGATTCCGCCGCTTCCTGGCATCTTGAGGACGTTGTAGCCATGGTGGGTCACTGCCATGGATTTGGCTATTGCTGGGTACCCGAGGATGACATTGTACGGTAGACGGATGTGGGCGACGTCGAAGTCGATGAGCTCGGTGTGGTAGTTGTTGCGCTGACCGAAGGTGATAGGGAGACGAACTTGCCCTATCAGGGTGGTGGAGCCGTCGGTCACTCCTAAGATGGGCTTAGTAGGCTGCAACTGATCATAGGGGACTTGAAGGCTGTCGAACGTCTCGACGGACAGGACACTGAGCCCCGAGCAACCGTCGATGAGGGTCTTGGTGACTTGGACATTGCTGATGATCGGTGAGCAGAGCATCGGGAGGACACCAGTGGTCGCCGCGCATTTGAGCTGGTCCGCCGAGCTGAAGGTGATGGCGTACTTGGACCACCAGAGCGGGCGCGTGGCCTCGAGCTTGGGCCCTTGAGGCAGTATCTGAAGCCCTTGCGACCGAAGAGTTAACCGCGCTGCACTCCACGGTGGACAAGGATGATGTGGTCCTAGACAAACGACCCAAATCCACCTCATTCAAACTGGCTGAAGAAATAGTCAAATTCCAAGTCCATCCAACGGACCCCAAGAAGACAATATCCATCGGAGCACAACTAGACCCAACGGTTGACGCCGCTCTACGAGAGTTCCTGCGCGAGAATTGGGATATATTCGCCTAGCACCCTTCCGATATGCCAGGAATCCCACGCGAGTTGGCCGAACACAACCTCAACATATTAAAGGGACACAAGCCGGTCAAGCAAACACTGCGGCGCTTTTCTGAACCCAAACGACAAGCTATGGGGGAAGAGCTAGCCAAGCTAATCGAGGCCAGATTCATTAGAGAAATAAAACATCCGGACTGGCTGGCAAATTTGATGATGGTACCAAAGAAGGACAAATCCTGGCGCCTGTGCGTCGATTTCAAAGACCTCAACAAGGCATGCCCCAAGGATCCCTTCCCCCTTCCCTGCATCGATCAAATCATCAACGCCACCATAGGACACGACTCATTGTGTTTCCTTGATGCATATTCCGGATACCATCAAATCAAAATGAAGGAGTCCGATCAAGCTGCAACAGCATTCATCACCCCATATGGGTCATTCTGCTTCAACACCATGTCCTTCGGGCTCAAGAACGTCGGCGCCACATACCAACGCATGATTCAAACATCCCTGGAGAAACAGATCGGGAAGACAGTTGAAGCTTATGTGGACGGCGTCATCATCAAAACTAGGCACGTCGAAACACTAATAGATGATTTACGTCTCACATTCGAGAACCTCCGCATGTATGACATTAAGCTCAATCCAGAAAAGTGCGTTTTCGGTGTCCCTGCCGGAAAACTGCTGGGCTTCATCGTCTCCAATAGAGGAACTGAAGCAAACCCAACCAAAATCTGAGCTCTGTCACAATTGGCTAAACCAAAAGACCTTAAACAAATTCAAAAGCTCGCGGGTTGCATGGCAGCTCTAAGCCGATTGGGAGAAAAGGCACTACCACTCTATCGCCTTCTACGGAGAACCGACCACTTCGAGTGGATGGAAGCGGCAACATCCGGACTGGAGGAAATAAAAACCCTTCTTGCGAGCAATCCAATCCTGGCCGCACCAAATGCCGGCAAACCAATGTTATTATATATATCGACAACACATCAGGTGGTGAGTGCCGTACTCGTCGTTGAACGAAAACAGGAAGGACATAAATTCCCACTTTAGAAGCCAGTATACTACGTATCTACTGTCCTTACAGCATGCAAATCCTGGTACCCTCATTATCAAAAGATAGCATACGCGGTCTTCATGGCATCCCAAAAGCTCCATCACTACTTCCAGGAGTGTTCGATCACGGTGGCTTCTGAAGTACCACTCAATGACATTATAAGCAACCGCGATGCTACAGGCCGAATTGCCAAATGGGCCATTGAGCTTCTCCCATTCGACATCACATATAAACAACGTCGAGCTATCAAATCCCAAGTACTGGCCGACTTCGTCGCCGAATGGACAGAAGCCGAACTCCATAAAGAGTATGACACATATTCCAATTGGGTCATGTACTTCAATGGCTCCAAAATGCTGGCAGGGTTAGGAGCGGGCGTCGTTTTAATGTCCCCTACTGGAGACGTTGTTCAGTACATCTTCCAAATACTATACACAGACTCCAATAATGTAGCCGAATACGAGGCCTTATTGCATGGTCTCCGGATGGCTGCCTCCATGGGCATACAACGCCTAGAAGTGCGCGGGGACTCAAACCTTGCAATATCTCAAATAAATGGAGACTTCGATGCCAAAGACCCGAAGATGGCAGCGTATCGTAACGCACTCATAAAAATGTCGGCCCGGTTCGAGGGGCTCGAGTTCCATCACGTGGCTCGAGAAAGTAATCAAGCGGCAGCTGTTCTTGCTCGTATCGGTGCTAAGCGCGACCCCGTCCCACCTAATATCTTCTTGGAAAGGCTTTTTATGCCATCCGTGGTGTGGTAGGGGGAAAACGACAACATTAGTCCGGATCCAAACATAACCCCAGATCCTGGAAACACCGACGTCGTCGGAGGCTCAGTCATCGAAATAGCACCATCAGCACATCTCATCATGGCAGTCATTGCCCCACGGACCGAACCCTTCCTGGCCTACCTTAACAGGAAGGAGCTTCCTGAGGACCAGAATGAGGCCCGCTGCATTGTCTGGTGTTCGAAGGCCTACAAGGTTCATGATGGAGAGCTCTATAAGAAAAGCACTACCGGAGTCCTTCAACGATGTATATCCGAGGAAGAGGGCGGCGACTCTTGGCTGAAATTCATGCCGGACTCGGCGGTCACCACGCCGCAGCTCGGGCCCTTGTTAGCAAGGCCTTCCATACAGGGTTTTATTGGCTGACGACCCGAGCAGATGCACAGGACCTTGTCCAATGTTGCGTCGGATGCCAACTCTTTGCCAACCAGAGCCATATGCCCCCATTGCCTTACAAACAATCCCCATCACTTGGCCTTTTACGATTTGGGGACTCGATATGGTCGGACCCCTTAAAGGAGGAAGCCATAAGAGAAAGTATCTGCTGGTCATGGTGGATAAATTCACTAAGTGGATAGAGGCTAAACCAGTCAAAACGGCCCAAGCGGAGCCGGTATTAGATTTCATATCCGGTGAAGTGAAAATCTGGTATGCTAATCTAGGCATTAAGCTCGATTACGCCTCTGACTATCACCCACAGACAAACGGTCAAGTTGAACGGGCTAATGGTCTTATCATGAGCGGCATCAAACCCATACTAATGCGGTCTTTGAAGGAATCAGACAAGCACTGGGTGGAGGAACTCGACTCCATACTCTGGGGGCTACGGACCACGCCCAACCGCACTACCGGATATACACCCTTCTTCATGGTGTATGGTGCGGAAGCAGTATTACCCTGTGATATTATTCATGAATCACCTCGAGTGTGTATGTACGAAGAGAGAGAAGCCGAGCTAGATCAGCATGACAGCTTAGATACCTTGGAGGAGGAGCGTGATGTAGCAAAAGCCCGTTCCGCATATTATCAACAGCAGGCTCGCAAGTACCAAAGCAGAGAAGTGCGGGCCAAGACTTATAATGTTGAACTCGTTATACGCTTGCCGGAGAAGAAAAAGGACAAAGTCAAGCCCAAGTGGGAGGGTCCCTTCATCATTGAGGAAGTTCTCACCGGAGGAGCGTACCGTCTACGTGATACGTCAGACAATCACCTGGAGCCGAACCCCTGGAACGCGGCCAGACTACGACGATTTTATGCCTAGCGCTGAACTCTGTGTTCGTTTCCTCCCTCCTGTTATTACAGTTATTTTTCCCTCTCTTTTCGTTTTTTACCTTTTTTCGTTTTTTAGCCTTGCGGCTTCAGTACGGCTAGACCATCCTTACCTCATGCGTGCATCTCTACATATGTACGTTCATTATACCTGGGGGCTTCTCGTACAAAAGCTTGCTATTATTCTTCGAGCATCAAGCTCACCACATATGTGTTTTTCCATATGTACCTTTTCTTCACCACTATATGCATAGATATGACTTAAGTTTTGGCCAAGCTGTGTTGCCTGGCTCCTGTGCTTATGCCCTACATTCTCCTTAGTTCGGCTAGGGTATAAAGGGAGCACCTCTGCGATTGTTACTACTGGGTCATCCGGATGTGTACCTCAGACTGGGTGAAGCCGAAAGCTAGCGTTCTTAAGGGAATATTCGGTCGGTGAATTAAAGATGTTTCCGCATTCACTCCATTGTGAACTCCCAGATGTTACTTACTCTACGATTTTTTTCAATCACAGTTTGGACATGCACATTAAACGCATGCACACCCAGGGAAAGGAACCCTTAACGGAACTATTCTCTCTGGAAGATGTTTCTTATAATGTAATATAACATAACTAGCCGGATACACATTGTCTGTTCGAGCAATTATGACCCATATGCCTGGTTCCCATGCATACGTCGATATATTCTATCGTTAGGGTATTCGGAAACACTCCGCACCTTCGGGTCCAGAGGTTGAAGTGAAAAGGTCGGCGATGACAATTGTCTTTATTATCCAGCTAGAAGGAAGTACATAGTCACTCAAGACTCAAAGACTTCCTCTTCTATACCGTCCAACAGGTGCTCTAACTTACAATCCTGTTGGGAATATCTAGCGGCCACTTCCACTTGGTCATATACTAAACTAACGAGAATTTCTTCCCCATTCGACCCTACCGGTCCAACCCGGGCCATGTGATTCGGATCTAGCTTGGTATACCGCGTTTTCACCATGGCCAAGGCCTCTCGAGCACCCTCTCGGCAAGCCGATATCTTCCACAGTTGGATACGCCACCGCGCTCCCTTGAACAGCTCTACCATCTTCTCCATGCTTCCTGGAGGGGAGTCGGATGGCCATAAGGCCTTGGCCACACTCCGCATCGCCTGCCGAGCTTGCTGGTGCAACTGTGATAGCCCTTGCAGAAGATCACTTGATGATCCGGACACCTCCTCTTCGGGGCGGTTCGTCAATACACCTGCAATTACAACTATATCAGCTACTGTTACCTCCAAACTGTTATAAGATAAAAGCGGCCACGTACTGAATATGCTGCCTCGCAGCTTCTTGTTCTCCTTCATAGAGTCAGCTAGCTGAGCTCGCACATCTTTCAGTTCTTAGCCCAGCTTGGTGTTCGAATCCTGGAGTTTCTTTTTCTCTTGAACGATTTTTTAATACACGCTCGCCCGCTGCTAGTAGTTTTTTGGCTCCGTGTTCTTCGCCTCGAACGGCGTCCCGCTGCTCTCGTAATTGGTCTAACGACCCAATACAAAGATAAGCACCCAGATTCACACTATTAATGTATCATTCTGAATTCTCGATAGAGGGAAATATTACCGGGAGATGCCTTGTATTTCTCCAGTTCGGCATTGGCAGGAAGCAGCCGACACTGACACTTTTCTACTTCCTGAGTTAACAGGGTGTTCTTCTCCGTAAGCACCTGGTTGTACATTGATCCTTAAGTCAGTTGTTTCAACTCCTTTAAGTCTCGGTGGCTACTGGCATATGGTTATCATAGTCAGACAAAACAAATTTACCTGCACATCTTTCAAATGCTGCTTTGTGGCCCTGTTAAGCCCATCTCGAGCAGCTCAGACATATGCATCAGCCGAGTTAAAGGCGTTAAACGACTCTTCTGAAAAGCCAGGGTCTTGTTAAATTGACCGGTAGCGACGATGATTCATGGCACTCTCCACTTCCGAGTTGGTGACGGATACATCATCCGAGTCCTTGGCTGGAGGACAGTCCGGCATCGCCCCCGCATCAGCCACCATCTTCACGGCAGGTTTTGAGTCCTGGCTGCGGGAAGTACGGCCGCTCGAACCTCTGGGTATAGTCCGGCGCACCTTTTTCCTGACACATGGAAAACGGGAAGGTCATGGTTGGATGTGACTGCCCAGGTGCATATTGGCAAATTCATACCTCTTCGATGAAGGCCCGACCGTGTCTTCGTTTGTTTTCCTCTTGGAAGGCTCGCCTGGTGTCGGGGACGCTCTGTTCGGAGATACCACCGGAGCGGTACGGCACGCTGAACGCTTCCCCTTTTGAGCATAGAACAGTTCGGTGGGTAACAAGGAAGAAGAGATCTCTTCTGGATAAGGTGTCTTTGGATTACTTACGTGTGAAGCTGGAAGGAGGCCGGTGTAATCAGCGATAATGGGTACATATGTACCATCATAGCTCATGTGATAGAATATTCCCTCCTCAAGCTCCACAAATATGTCCGGATCTTCTTCATATCCGGGGTCAAGATCCCGGCTGCGATTCTCCGGCTGGGGGGCAGGGTCATGGATCTCCTCGACAGCCTTTTGCCACTCCTGTTATGAGCAGATAAGATGTTGCCTGTCAACAAATGATCCAGGTACAAGAGTAAAATAGTGGAGCTGAACCTTACCCAGCTGGGAGGATTGTACATGGAAAGTCCGTCCCGATATTGAAGATGGCTGAATTCCTCCTTTTCCCCTTTATACAGCTCGGCTAGAATTTTGGCTAGAGCAGCGGGGGTCTTCAGGCCCTTTCGGCCATAACATGAGGCGTCGTCTTCTCTGTTATAATGCCACATCGACAGTCCTCAGTATTGGAGTGGCTGGACCCCCCGCGTTATAGAAATCACCATCACCTTGACTATTGACAATCCGTACTGGGCAAGCGTCTTGATCTTGCCCAGTAGCAAGCTGATCTTTGCACTATCCTCTTCCTCGAGGCTCCGAGGACGCCAGCTATGGCGTTTCTTTAGCGGAGCATTTGAAAACTCGGGGAGGCCAATGCGGACAGGGTCGGGTAGAGCGATGTCGTCAATGTAGAACCATTCGGAAGGCCACTCTTTGGGAGCTTTCTTCGGCATGCCGGACAGGTATCCAGTCCCGGCGATGCACCACACTTCGGCTCCCCCTACTTAAAAAATTGATCCACCTTGATTGCGAGGGACGAGGCAGAATAGTCTTCTCCATATATCGAAATGGGCCTCACAACCCAAGAATAGTTCGCATAGAGCGACATAACCCGCAATGTGGAGGATGGAGCCGGGGGTGATATTGTGTAGCTGGAGGCCATAGTACTCCAGCAGCCCTCGGAGGAATGGTTGAATTGAAAACCCCACCCCTCTCAGCAGATAGGGACGAAGCACACTCGTTCTCCCGCAGGTGGATTGGGAGAATCCTCCGCCTGGGTTTTGTCGTTGAAGGAGGTTAACTCTGCTCGAACAGGGACCAAATTTGCTAGAGGGAGAAATCCCTGCATTTCCAACTTTGCCAATCGGCTATGGGACACAGAGCATCTCTCCCACTCGCCTCTCTCTAGGTTGGAATGGGGAGAGGAGCTGGGGATGTTGGACATATTGGAATGGTCTTGCCTGGCGGTCTCTGAGGATTTTCTCCGCTTGTTGCCGAAAGGATTTGAGATCCAGGCTCTTTAAATAGATGCTCTTCCTTGCAGTGCTGGGGTGTTATTTGCAAAAAATACCCTGACTGTCCGCATTCGCTCGACACATGGAAAACGGAGACATTAAGCACACAGAAGCCGAGGGGAGACATTGGATCTACGATCGAATTCACTACTTGGAAATCATTAAAGGAACCCGCCTTGCAATATCGAAGACAATCTATGTGCCGAACACCTCGCTATTGAAGACTGGTTCGGGGGCTACTGAGGGAGTCCTGGACTAAGGGGTCCTCGGGCGTCCGGCCTGTTATCTATGGGCCGGACTGATGGGCTGTGAAGATATGAAGACCGAAGATTGTACCCGTGTCCGGATAAACTCTCCTTGGTGTGGAAGGCAAGCTTGGCAAACAACTATGAAGATTCCATCTTATGTAACCGACTCTATGTAACCCTAGATCCCCCGGGTGTCTATATAAACCAGAGGGTGTAGTCCGGAAAGGATATACTCAATACCGTAGTCATACATGCTAGACTTCTAGGGTTTAGCCATTATGATCTCGTGATAGATCAACTCTTGTAATACTCATATTCATCAAGATCAATCAAGCAGGAAGTAGGGTTTTACCTCTGTAGAGAGGGCCCGAACCTGGGTAAACATCATGTCCCCTGTCTCCTGTTACCATCAACCTTAGATGCATAGTTCGGGACCCCCTACCCGAGATCCGCCGGTTTTGACACCGACAGCGCCCCCCCC
>NC_041386.1:275597165-275598959 GCF_002162155.2 Triticum dicoccoides | reverse complement strand
AGCAACTTTCCCAACACCAGCAGAGCGAGCCACCCTTGAGCCCACAGGCTCTGACCCAAACAACTGCGTTGGAACCAAGGCTCGGGAGGCGCCTCTGTGGTGGCGTGCGAATCTTCGTCAAGATCACAAACGCAAGATCAGACGACGACCAGAAGACAGTGACCCTCGGCAGGATCCTAGCCGGGGGAATCCACAAGACCCTCGGAAAGACCCTTGCCGGGGATGACGGCAATGCCACGGCAAGGCCCTTGCCGAGGGCATCAGCAGGGCCACTGCCAGGCCCGCACCAGCCAAGACTCCACCGCCGTTTGCACGCAGCTGCCAGCCCAACCAGCTGGGTAGGCACCTGCGTGGCAACATGCAACTTCCAGGCCAAATCAGCAAGCACCTGCGTGGCAGCATGCAGATCTTCATGAAGGCCCTACCACTGTGCCACCTCAGCTGCCTACCTGCCTACATGGCGCTGCATGCATCGCTGGTCTGGGCGCATGTCGAAGCAAGGCGAAGCAGCGACGAACGGGATGGGCCTCGTTCCCGTCCCCGATAAAGCTAATGGACACCTAAATAGCACATTTAATGTGCTTTGTCCCGTAATGCCATGCGATAAGCTCGTGCACTGTAGGCCTTTCCACCTCCTGTGTGCCACTATGGCAGCCTCTTTTTCCTATAAAAGGAGGCCCGAGGCGACCAGGAGAGGGATTCGGCTTTTTGGAATGGCACAACCACCATAGCTAGTTCAAAAAGCTCAAGAACACTCAATACATCCACCAAAGTAGGACTAGGGTTTTACTCATCCTCGCGGCCCGAACCTGGGTAAGCAACCCGTGTGCTTGCTCCTAAACCTGCTCTTCTCACGGCCCCGCGCCCGCCGATCATAGAAGGGATCCCAGTGATCCCATAGGTGTCGTTCTCACCGACATCTTTGACGTGCCAGGTAGGGGAAACCGCAGTTGTGAGAATCTAGTCTAGCAATTGGCCTAGCAGTTCTTCGTCGCCATGGCTCCCAAGAAGAAGGCGGCCACGGCGGTCGGTTCGTCGGGAGCCGGATGGCCCGTACCAGTGTGTAACACCCCGGATGTAACTTTCCCAATTTGTACTCCAACTCTTGCCGTTTCCGGCGTTAACTTATTTTATTTTCTCGGGTTCGGGTTTTTGCCTCCGTGTGTTATTGTCGTTGTCATGCATCTCATATCATGTCATCATGTGCATTGCAGTTGCATACGTGTTCGTCTCATGCATTCGAGCATTTTCCCCGTTGTCCGTTTTGCATTCCGGCGCTTCGTTCTCCTCCGGTGGTCATTTCTAGCTTTCTTTCGTGTGTGGGGATTAAACATTTCCAGATTGGACCGAGACTTGCCAAGCGGCCTTGGTTTACTACCGGTAGACCGCCTGCCAAGTTTCGTACCATTTGGACTTCGTTTGATACTCCAACGGTTAACCGAGGGACCGAAAAGGCCTCGTGTGTGTTGCAGCCCAAAACCCCTCTAAGTTGGACCAAAACCCACCTAAACCTGCTCCATCATCTAGAGCGTTCGATCACGATCGTGTGGCCGAAAACCACACCTCATTTGGACTCTCCTAGCTCCCTCTACGCCTATAAATATCACCCCCTCCGAAATTCGCGGTCCATTCCACCCCTAACCCTAGTCCCGTTCCTCTCCGCGCGCCGAACATTGTCCGTCGGCACCGGACACGTCGCCGCCGCCCACTCTGCGCGCGCCACGTGGCCCCGGCTGCCACCACCGCCGCCGGCCCGTCCCGGCCCAGGGCGGGCCCTCTCCCTCGCGCCACCGG
>NC_041386.1:275593295-275596746 GCF_002162155.2 Triticum dicoccoides | reverse complement strand
CTCCGACGTCCCCGACTCCGGCCGGCCTCCTCCTCTCCGGCGAGTTCTTCTTCTGCTACAGTAACTCCGGCGAAGCCCCGGCGTCAAACCTCGGATTGCGTGCCCGATCTAGATCCGAATCTGAGACGGTTGACTTTTTCGCCCAAAACCCTAGCTCATATGCTCCTGTTCATCGTGCCATAACTTTGCATCCGTAGCTCCGTTTTGGGCATATAGCATATCAAAATGTTCGCCTCAAAGAGTACATCATTTCATTCCATTGCATCATTTTCATTTGAGTTCATCTTGATGCCCGAAATGCTGTTAGAAGAGGGCTACTTGAGTTAATTGTCAGATCGGCTACTCCATTTGCATATTTGTCATTTTTGCCATGATTATTGTGTGCATGTTATGCCCATGAGCTCTACATATGTTTTGTTAAGGGTTTTGCCATCTTTCCAGAGGTGCAACCCATGTATTTTTGTGATGTGTGTGGTGACTAGTGCAAGCTTGCGAAGTGAGGCACTTGGTAGTGCTGATTTCAGGGACTTAGTAATTCCACCAAGTCCTTGGGCTGTTTTTTTCATATGGCCATATGTTCATGTTGTTTCCGAGTGATCCGTGCCTCTTTTGAGGATGATCAGCAAGGATATTTTGTTAATCTTGTAGTGCTCTATCCATCCATGTACTTGTTTACAATTATGGAGCACCCTAGCTTGAGTCAATCAAGCTCTACTTTTGCTACTTTGTGAATCTGGGCAGATTGTCAACTTGTTTGCAATTTTGCCGGTGATGTTGTAGTTGATCCGTGCATGCTATGCTATTGTTCCTGCCATGTCTAGCTTGCATTTTGTGTATTCTTGATGGGTGTATGCTTAGTTTGTCATGACTTGCTCCGTAGTGAGTGCATCGAGCTCGTAAACATGCCTACTTGATATATGTTTTCAGCATGCTCCAGTTTTCACTAAGTCTGTGATCTGATTATGTTTTTGCCATGTTCATATGCTTGCAACTGTATTTTCTGATCCCTTTTGGCTCAAGGTCACTAAGGGACTTTTGTTAAGCTCTTTGAGTAGCTCCATGCCATGCTTTACTTTGCCATGTTCAGGTCCTGTAGCATGTAGTTTGTGGCTCCGAAGAGGGCTACCTGATCTGAAATTCCAGACAAGTGTTAATTTCACTAAGTCTGAGATCTGTTTACCATATGCATTTTTGCCATGCTTGTTTGAACCTGTTAATGGATGAATTGGCCGTAGCTCAGTGCTAGACTTTTGTTAAGCATCTTTAATGCACCCCTTCCATGTATTTTGTTGTCATGTTTGGGTGCTGTATCATGTTCATCTCATTGCATTTAGATGACCACTTGTTGTAAATCGCAGACCGGTGTCATATTTGAATCGTTTGCCATTTCCAAACCGTAACTCCGATTCCGGCGTTCTTTATATCGTTTTCAAGCAATTCCATCTCATCTTTCCAGTGGCACACTTGGATTTCCAAGTTGAGGCCAGATTCATGCATTCTTTGTCAAATCTTGCATATGCATCCCGCATAGCATATCATCTTTGCATCATATTGTTTGAGCTTTGCACGTGGTTGATTGTGTCCTTGTTGCTTGTTTGTCTTGTTTGGGTAGAGCCGGGAGACGAGTTCGCTAGTGAGGAGCCCGTTGAGTTTGCTTTTGAGGATCCACTCAACTCTGACAACTTTGCAGGCAAGATGATCATACCCTCAAAATCACTACTATCTTTGCTATGCTAGTTTTGCTTGCTCTTTTGCTATGCCAATGCTACGATGCCTATCCTTTTGCTTTCAAGCCTCGCAAATTGCCATGTCAAACCTCTAACCCACCATGTCCTAGCAAACCATTGAGTGTCTATGTTACCGCTTTGCTCAGCCCCTCTTATAGCGTTGTTAGTTGCAGGTGAAGATTGGAGGTCGTTCCTTGTTGGAACATTTATTTACTTGTTGGGATATTATTATATTAACTTGTTATCTTAATGCATCTATATACTTGGTAAAGGGTGGAAGGCTCGGCCTCTCGCCTAGTGTTTTGTTCCACTCTTGCCGCCCTAGTTTCCGTCATATCGGTGTTATGTTCCCGGATTTTGCGTCCTTACGCGGTTGGGTTATAATGGGAACCCCTTGATAGTTCGCCTTGATTAAAGCTTTTCCAGCAATGCCCAACATTGGTTTGACCATTTTCCACCTAGCCTTTTTTCCCTTGGGTTTCCGGAGCCCGAGGGTCATCTTATTTTAGCCCCCCCCGGGCCAGTGCTCCTCTGAGTGTTGGTCCAAATAGAGCCACTTGCAGCGCCACCTCGGGGCAACTCGAGGGTTGGTTTTAGTTGTATGTAGTGTTCATCTGAGTGTGCCCTGAGAAAGAGATATGTGCAGCTCCTATCGGGATTTGTCGGCACATTCGGGCGGTGTTGCTGGATTTGTTTTAACCTGTCGAAGTGTCTTGAAGAACTGAGGTACCGAGTCTGATCGGAACGTCTCGGGAGGAGGTCTATTCCTTCGTTGACTGTGAGAGCTTGTCATGGGCTAAGTTGGGACTCCCCTGCAGGGATTTGAGCTTTCGAAAGCCGTGCCCGTGGTTATGGGCAGATGGGAATTTGTTAATGTCCGGTTGTAGATAACTTGAACCTTAACTTAATTAAAATGAATCAACCGAGCGTGTTACCGTGATGGCCTCTTCTCGGCGGAGTCCGGGAAGTGGACACGATGTTGGAGTAATGCTTGCGCATGTTGCTCTCTTGTTTCTCGCTCGCGCTTTGCCTCCTCTTCTCGCTCTCTTTTGCGAAACAGGATAGCCACCATATATGCTAGTCGCTTGCTGCAGCCCCACTTATTTTTACCTTGCCTTACCTATTAGCTTAAATAGTCTTGATCGCGAGGGTGCGAGATTGCTGAGTCCCTATGGCTCACAGATTACTATTACACCAGATGCAAGGCCTGATGATTCCGCTCCAGGTGACGCGCTCGAGCTCAAGTGGGAGTTCGACGAGAACTCTCAACGTTACTATGTTTCTTTTCCTAACGATCAGTAGTGGTGCCCAGTTGGGGGTGATCGGGATCGTGTCACATGTTGGGTTATCTTTTATTTTGGCGCCGTAGTGGGGCCATGAGTGTTTGGATAATGTAATGTTATTTATGTACCTTGATTGACGTGGCGAGTGTAAGCCAACTATGTTATCTCCCCTTTATTATTATATTACATGGGATGTGTAAAGATTACCTTACTTGCGACATATGCCTTCAATGCGATTATGTATCTAAGTCGTGCCTCGACACGTGGGAGCTATAGTCGCATCGAGGGTGTTACACAGTGCGGGCGAGCAGCGGGCCTGTTCCGGACAGAACCCGAGGCGCGACCCGTGAGCACCAACATCGCCCTAGCAGTCTGAGCCTGGCGAGTGGCGTCGTTCGTGCGCAAGGCGACGGGCCACACGTCATGAAATCCAGAGATAGA
>NC_041386.1:275497430-275592915 GCF_002162155.2 Triticum dicoccoides | reverse complement strand
GCCGTACCACCCGTGGGCGGTGCGGCGAACTCCAAGATGCCCACTCCGGCGCCCACAGTGAGCTCTTCCCAAGTTGTGCGCGACGAGCAGTGTCACCTCACCGGTGACCCTAGACACCGCCGTCGGAAGAGTCCTGTGCATCATCCGCAGGACGAAGGAGACCATCATGCCCGCCAAAGTTCTGGCGAGGACGGCGCACAACCGCTGGGCCATGACAGAGCTCCTTCTAACGTAGTTAGAAGTCAAAGTGCGCCGCGGTCCACGCAACTTTCGCCGCCACCCACGCCAGCAGAAGCCTTGGCGCGCGCGCAGCTGCTCCTCGACTTCCCTCCCACCGCGGAGAAGCTCGACGAGTGGAGAGCCACTATCCAGACCCTCGTCAGCATCGCCAACAAAGACGAGCCACGACGGTGGGGCCCTCAGGCCGGCGCTCCATCGAGCCACTACATGCCGGCGGTGGAGGGGCCGGAGGCGCCGCGGCCACGGTGCACTCTCCTCCTCCACGCCAACCACCGCGGATGTCGGTCCGTCGTGATGATGCTTGTGATGACATTTCCATAGCGTCGTCCGACCCACGGACCTGTGTCACACCCTGATTTTCATGCCACAACATTTAAGCTAATAAATCATGATAAAATGTGGTTTGACAAAAACTTTTGAGTATTTTGGACCTTGCCTTGATTGGATTTTGTCTGTTGTTTGCAAGTGCTCTAAAAATCAAATAAATCCTCCAACTCCTATACTTCATCTCCTTGCTTGAAACCCTCGAACCAATGATCATGCCATGTGTATAGGACATAAAAATAATTTCTTACAAAAATAATTTGGCCAAATAGTATTTTCAAAAATTGGTTTTCCAAAACCACCTGAATTGAGGTTTGTACTGCAAGTACTTAATTCAGGGCAGCAAAAATATTTCCAAAAATATATTTGACTCCTATTAGATATAGGACACCCAGAAACCACAAAAATATAATTTTAAAAGTTATTTTACTATTTTATTTAAAGGCTTTTTCTTTAGGCCAGAAATGGTCTTTAATAGGTTAAAATTATTTTAAAGCTTCAAAAATATTTGAGAAAAATCAGGGAAGCTCAGCGGACATATATTGTCCATATATATGAGTTTCAACACATGGTCATGATCAAAATATTGGACAAAACCCTCCAGAACTATTTCAGCTCATTTCAAATATTTGAAAATTTTCTATAAGAAATATTTTCAAATAAATCCAGGAAAATTCTAGCAAGTCACATATTCATAATGTGATGATCTTGCAAAGTTTCATATAAATCAAAATAAGTTTGGTTCACAAAAGTGCTCCAAAACCCTCTCTATCCAGATCCAAGTTTGAACAACTCTACATTGCCAAGTGTGTCCTTTTGATCTGAATTTTTGTGGACATGTTCAAATCCTCAAATGATGACATTACACCAAGTGGTGCATCAAGGAGAATTGATTTGCATAAGTAAATCTTGGAAAGTCCATTTCTGTTGATTTCTAGGGTTTACAAAAGTTGCATTGGCAACTTTGCCCAAATGAACTCAATCTTGGTGGAACCTCTTATTTTATCATGCCATTTGACCCCGTCAAGCCTCATGACAAGTGAAGTCCATTTGCTTGCCCAAACCTACATCAAACACCTTCTGGCAGAAACTTAAAATGCATGTTTTGTACATTTCCACAAATCTCCATGATCTCAACTTTTTCCCACAGCCTCATCTGGTCCTCCTCTAACCCCCTGCATCTTTCCCTGCCCGAGGAGCCATGATTAAGGGGGGGGGGGTAGAACCCCATTTTTCTTCTCTGGACAGCCACTTTTCCCTCCCTTTCTCATCTCTCTCCCACTCCTGGCAAGTTACAGAGCATCCAAAGCCTCCCTCCCTCTTGTTTACTCTTCCTGCAGACGCTAGACACAAGTGGACGCGCGGGTGCGCGCAAAAAGCCGCGGACGCCGGCCATTTGCATGCTCTGGAGCGCCTGGCAGGGCGTTCGACCATTGACGCCGCGTCCCCCGACCGCCTCGGGCCTCGCCCTCGCGCCAGTCGAGGTGCCTCAACGTCCGCAACACGCCACAGTGCAGGCCCCCTCGTCTCTCCCTCTCTCTCACCTCCTGCGGCGCGTGCCCAGAGCCGCCCGGCTCGCCCAATGCATGGCCTCGCACGGGCGAGCACCAGAGCCTTGCCCCACTCCTCCTCTCTCTTCCTCGCGCCCCACTCATCTCCCACGGACGCCGTAGACAGCCCCTCGCCCTCTCTCCTGGCCTCCCGAGCCGTTGCCGTGGCCACCCGTGCACCGTGTCCATGGTGAGCCGCTGGTCAGCTACTTAAGGCCACCCCCGAGCCCCCTCTCTACTCCTTTGGCCCTCTCACCCTCCCGTGCATCCCCTGGACCAACCCACTCCCCTCCTCGCGCCTTCCAACCTCGCCCATCGCCGGAGTCGAGCCGCCGGCCTCCACTTAAATTCATGGGCCTCGACCCCTCTCTCGTCCCCATGAACACACCCGCACCCTCTCATCACCACCGCCAACTCCCCCCGTGCTCCATCTCCTCCCCCTCGTGCCTTCCTCGCCTTGCCGAACCCGCCGTCAGCCCCGGTCTGCCGCACCCGAAGCCCTCCTCTTTCCGGGCTCCCCCGTGGGCGTGCAGCACATGGACGGGTGCGCCACGGCGCGCTGAGTCCTCCCGTGTGCCGGGCGCGGCCGGAGGTGGCCCGTGCCGCCCGGGAGAGCGCCGGCGCCGCTTGGCCTTGCCTCCCCTGCCTCTGCTCTGTTTGAGAGAGAGGTAGGAGATGGCCTGAGCACCTGGCCCCGCTCGTCAGCGACCCGGTGGGCGGGCCCTTCCCGTTTAAGTGGAGACGGGCCGGGAGTAAACCCGTTTCCCCCTCGTGAAGGCGTACTTGCGGGAAGCCGCTTTTGACGTCGCCCGAGCGCCGCGCGGCTGAGCCACTGGGCCGGCCCAGTGGCTATCCTGCGCCCTGTGCACGCTTTGGGTAAACCCTAAACCTTTTTTTCCCTTTTTCTTTTTTAGTCAAATTCAAAAATCCATAAATAATCCAACAGAACTCCAAATTTGATGATTCAAATTTCTAGTGGTTTCTAAATTCATGCCCTACCTCATGGTGCTATTTGCACATTTTTACAGAAATATTTCTTTCACAAATAATTATCAAATACCATTTTTCCATTTCTGTTATAAACTTTAGAAAATCATAGAGAGCTCAAAATTGATCCAAATGCCATGATTTAAATTCCTAGATGCTTCTAAGTTCATAACTTAGTTTATGAACATTTTTCTTAATACTTTCTGTACAACACAATATAATGAGCCATTTCTTCATATTTTTCAACTTTGCAAATTCATAGGAAAATCATTTGAACTCCAAATCCGGTGAAACCAACTCCTAGATGCATCTAAAATCATGGTTTTTTAAATGTGTGCCTTTTCTAATTTTTCAAAAAAATATTTCTGTACACTTCTTGCAAATCTATAAACCCCTTGATTCCATCATATTAAAATGTTCAGAAATATTCACTAATCCAATTCCAATGAAACCACCCTGGTTATTTTTCATATGACCAGGGAAGTCCTAGAAAAGTCAAATCCATATTTTTAGAGCACTTTATTTTCTGCCTTGTTGTGTTGCTTATTATGATTGTTTCGACGTTAGTTGACGAAGTAGACAGAGTACTTGGACAAGGACCAGAAGATCTCAAGACTCTGATGAACCAGGCAAGCAGCCCTTTGACCATGTCTATGAAACCCTTTTTATGCATGTCGTATAGCACTTTATTAGTGTTGCGTCGGAATCATGATGAGATGGTAACCACTTTGATGGGTTGCCTCTATTACTTCCTCATTGATACTTGCATTGTGCATGACCCTACCTCCTTATGAGGGTTATGCCGGTGGGAGTAGATAGGATGCTAAAGTTGTGCTACGCAAAAAGGGACGGGAATATGCATGGTGATGGAGACGAAGTATTTTCAAAAGACTTTTCGAAAACCCCCATCGGGTGCCACTTATGCCCGGGGGAGATGATGAGTTGGGTAGCCACTTGATGACGAAGTGGTGTACCGGGGCAAGTGTGTGTGTTGTTTTCAAAACGGATTGGTTTAAGTTGCGACCGTTATTCCAACCTTACATGCGCATCCACTCTACCCTTGTATGGGAAAGGGCATTATTGATTACCTAGGCCGATACTAGCTTGGAGCCCGCATTACTAGTGACGGGGGAGAGTTGGTGCTCTCTCTCGGTATGGGGTCGTGCCAGGTAGGGCGGTCATGACTGTTTTCACAGGGCACCGGATACACCGTTGTGTCCCCTCTCGGATGTTACGATCTCGAGTGAGTCTCGTATGATGTACATCGTGAGGATACGGAACAACGAGTGGACTCCTTGTTAGTGTCGTCTAGGGAAAGATAGTGATCGGGTGCTTACCCCGGGTACTTGAGGTACCGCGGGTCGTGGATTACACGGAAGTTCCCCGGATCTTGTGGGTAAAGTGTGCAACCTCTGCAGAGTGTAAAACTATTCGAATAGCCGTGTCCATGGTCAAGGACAGTTGGGTAACCGCTCTTGGGCTACGTCCACTTGTTTACAAACTAGTGTGTGTTTGGATAAGTGGGGAGAACTACTTGGGTCAAGTCAAAGGACTTGACATGATTGGGTTGGGTTGGAGCCCACTCCCTTTATGTTGATATCTGTAACCGTCCTCTTGGTTACTTGAATTCTCCTGATGCATGTCTTACGAGTTGTTGAACATGTCATTGCACTCAAAACTAGCTTTCCGCAAAAATTTACCTATATCATGCATTGTTGTATCTTGAACCAAAACATGGGTTGCTTGCGAGTACATTCAAAGTACTCATTGGCTTGCCACTGGTTATTTTATTGGCCAGGCATGAAAGAACATGATATATTAAAGAGTACCTTGGTGATGAACATTTGATCTAGGACGCTTCCCAGTCAGAATGCCTGTAGGGTTAAGGCAGATGGCATGGGTCCAAGTTATCGATGAAGATTTCCGCTGTGAAGTTATACTCAAGACTTGACCATAATGGTCATAATTTATGTAAGACGGTATGTATGGATGTAAGACTCATGTTATTCAGCTTCTGTGTGTTCAGTGAGTATTGATCTCTCGGATCACTGTACACGTGCATTCGGTGATCACGACTTATGACTCGGGGTCCCCACAACCCGCCGCGACCAACGCCAGGTTCTTCGGGAGCGAGCCCATGAAGACGCTCGAACCACCATCGAGCGCCGACGCGATACACACCACCCGTCAGACAGGCGGGCGTGGCCCGCTATGGACCATCCAGCACCGGGAGGCTCCGGCGGCCTACCTTACGAGGTGGGTTGCCCAGCCTTTACCCATGAGTTGCGGCAGTTCTAGTGGCCGTCCCACCGGACGTTCAATCCCGACGTCGGTGAGAAGTACGACGGCAAGAACCACCCATCAGAGTTCCTCAGCATATACACCTTCGCGATGCAAGCTGCTGGAGCTCGTGACAACAAGGTGCTTGCCAATTACTTCCCGTTGGCCCTGAAACCCAATGTCATGCCTTGGTTGATGCACTTGCCGGTGGATTCCATTTCTTCTTGGTCAGATCTGTGCCATGAGTTCATTGGTGCCGTCACTGGAGGCCACCAAGCTCATGGCCAGGCAAGTGATTTGCATATCATTCCCTAGAAGGAAGGTGAAAACCTGCGCAAGTACATACAGAGGTTCAGCCGAGTGCAATACAACATCCCAGATGTTCATCCTGCCGCCGTGATCAGTGCATTCCATCAGAATGTGCGTAACCGCAAGATGCGTGAAGAGCTGGCAATGAACAAGGTCAAGGACATGGCCGAACTTTACATTCTGGCCGATAGATGCACCCGGGCCGAAGAGGGAAGGAAGTACCCCGGCGAAGACGTTGGTGCGGAAATCGACTCTACTGACGAAGACACGTCCGCCCTGACGAAGAAGGGCTGGCGTGGCAACAGGAAACGCAAGGACAAGACCGTGCTTGCCGTCGAGGGATCCGGCGCCACCAGCGCCACCAAGAAGGCTAAGGCAGACGACCCCAGCAAGGAGATTGCCGGGTGCACTGCTTGCCGGGCCTTGGCGGCTGCCGACAAGCCAGGGGGCTCCGACAAGCAGTACTGCAAGATCCACTGCACCAAGGGCCACGACCTCCAGAACTACTGGCAAGTTGAGCTGCTTGCTGAAAAGCAAAAAGCCGAGTATGAGAGGTGGGACAAGGATAAGGGTCGGGATGGTGCCGAAGGATCCGGCAAGAAGCGTGGCGGCCAAGGAGGTCGCCGCGACAAGGATAACCAGCAAGAGAGGCCCACTTCACTGTACACGTGCATTCGGTGATCACGACTTATGAGTCGGGGTCCCCACAGAGCTGGTATCAGAGTCATCCTGATTGTAGGAAGCCTTAGTTAGCATGGTCGTTAGTTAGGGCAAATCTATTTCCAAAACTATTACAAGTTTTCAAAACTATCTATACTTCTCTTCCCTTCTAAGTTTTTTCTGAAAAACTAAGGTATATTTTCCCTATCGATCTCTTCCCCTTCAAAACCATTGCAACGGTCGCTAGCACCCTCAAGCCCTGACCCCGGGATTCCTTGTAACCCTCGAAAGAGTACACCTTGCCAAACACTCACCCACCTCTTCTGAACACAAGTTTGGCGACACCACGAGAAGACGGTACCAATAGAAGATACCTTCTCAAGGAATGAGGACATCAAGACCTCGAAGATGGTGACACCCTCGACACTGCCCCAGGATGATGCAACCTTGGCCTACGATGATCATGGCATAGGATATGCAAGATCATGATATACATCGCTAATAGAGCAACCCTGTTCTTACCGTTGTTGTATCGGCAACCACCGGTGGATGAGAACCTCGCCATTTGGTCCGCCTCACTATAGTGAGCAGGAAAACGGTTCTCTTCGTCCCCCGCTCTTGGTATCGATGTTGTCATCGACGTAACTGATAGGTTGGACCTCTACTATGCCTTGTTAATGTCATTGCATAAATGATTGCTTACCCGAAACCCTTGACGCCTTAAAAGGCAAAAGAGATCGTCATGATTAAGAAGACAACAGAAGACCGAGTCAATGCCGGCTACGAGGATCCACCTTCAGCCCATCACCTCAACAGGCGAGGAGTTGTTGAAGACTCTTCAGGCTCAACCCAGATCGTTTCATCGAATAACTACAAGAGACGTAGCAACACCTGAGGAAAACTCAGAAGACTGCACGAGGCACAAGGCACGACTACTGAGTCCGAGAACCCCTAGGGTAGGATGAGTCATGTACACCCTATGCGCAGTCGAGTCCGTATGATGGTTCAAATAGAACCATGATTGTGTGCTGCTTGTTTTTATTTGTTTGTGTTATAAGATAGGCCACAACTTTTGCCCTAGGCAACAAGTACGCGACTATATCACCTGCCTTATTTTGTTGTTAGTGCTTGGCCCTTTTTGGCACTTGTTTGTTTGCACCTGCACTATAGAACCCCCTTAGGCATCCCCATCTATGCCACTTTTCTCTCTCATCTCTCTCATCAACTGAAGATCGGCAAGACAAGATACACCAAGGATTCTACTTCGGCAACCAATTAGCACTGAAGACTTTTGCTACGGCCTCCTCGACCAAGTGCAACCCCGTAGAGTTATGTTTACCCCTCAAGACTGGAAACCCATCCCTATACCCATCGAGACTTCACAAGATACCCCATCTCAAATCCTTAACCGTGTGCTTAACCCGCAGTATTGCAAGAGAACTAGTTAAGCCTTCGCAACCTTGCACAACACTGGGTTCATTATGGAACTAGTGGACATAGTGGACGAGCACATTGTCATCTTATGATAGCACCAAAACTGGCAATGCCATTGGGAAGACCTATTTGAGGATATAGGAATAGAAGACAAATGACTTGATGAGTTTATATCAGTGACCTTGAGGAATTATCTAAGACTCTTTGGTGGATTATAAGGCTTTCATGTTGATAGATGAACTTGGTGGGATCATGTCAATAGAGAAGCATAGCTTCATTACCCCTGAGTAAATTGGATTTATAGGACGATTATGATCGCAAGCTGAAACTCCTGGAAGTATAAGGTTTTGACTTAGCCAAGGGGACATTCATAGTAGATAGTTGGCATTACGGTATTGACTTGGGGGAAACATATAGGAATTCTTGTTGGACATGAGATTTGGATTTAAGTAGGTGATCCTAGTTGAGTATAGATGTTGAGTAAGTCTGCATGGTTCAAAGTAAATTGGATTTAGATTAAAGGTCTCGATCATGATGCCATGTTCTCGGTGGATGGTAAACTAGGAGATTGGATAAATTGTTGGAGTTGATTTAGGGATCTATATACGCCTGACCTTGGAGTTTACTTGACCATGATAATGGAAATTGGTGGAGTGACTATAGTAGGGGTAGCCCTTTCCAGCATTTGGGGATTGTATGACATAAGAAGATCATGTGGAACACCATAGACATTGGATTGGTAGAATTAATGAATTATGTAGTTAATGGGCTTTTGGAGTTGATTCATAAGAAGGAAACAAGATCTTGGAGTGGCATACGACGTGTTTCCTTAGGGTAGAAATGCCTTAGACCTTGGAAGAGTAGGCTGAGCACTTGGATTGTCACGTTCAAGCTAGTAGCTTGCATGTTCTACCCATGGATTTTTAGGGGTAGACATACATATGAGTTTGGGGATTGTAGACATATATGATCCTGTTAAACCTCCTCTCAGAAGTCTTGAGAATAATAATAGCATGAGTGATGATTGGAGCTGACCTACAAGAGTTGATGCTTTTGGTGGTATAAGGTTATTTGTTTAAAGGACTAGATAGAACAATTGGCATCTCAGGAACCGTGCTTAAGGATAAGGTGACAAACGTTCGCTCGCACACTAGAATCCCTGAAACCCTTAAGCCCTACCAAGCCACAACATGGTTGGGTCCTGACCTTGGGCCTTGAATCAGGGTCGAGAAGACCTTGGCCAATACTCAACCGTGACCACCACCAATGCCTCAGCCCACTCTACGTACCCCATATGCTTCATAGAGTACTTAGGCAAGTTAGTTATCATCTTTAATTGAGGACATGCATGTCCACCTGAAGACGGAAGAAGAGTTGTTCAGCTGGTTAGGGAACATCTAAAGACCACCATGTCAAGGAGGAAGAACTATACCAACCACCATCGTCAAGAAGTGAACTTCCCCATCGAAGACCGTGCGTATCTGCAAACCACTCCTATTAAAGAAACCGAGCATTTCCATGTCAAAAGGAAGCTCACACCAAGATTTAACAACCCCCTCTGAGATCGCTACGAAACAAAGAGAAGACAGTTACCAGCTGGAGTTACCACCTGAGTTACCACATGAGTTACCCACTGTGCACAACATGTTTCCACATGACATAACTCCAGAAGTGCTTTCGACTTCCTAACTAGCCCGATCTCTATGAGGGCATCGATCACCGAGCCATCGACCCCCAACCCAATCTAACCTACCGCGAGCCACCCATTAGCAACCTGGATCAAGAAGAACGTCATACGCGAAGCCACACCCTCAAGCACTCCAAGGATACAATGGAGCACTACATGGAAGCAGAAGCAACATGAGGATTTGAAGACTACCCCAGATCCAAGTTTCTGTATCCCTTTCCGCGCCTAGTCTGGGAATCTCGGGGATGAGATTCTTGTAAGGGGGGTAGGTCTGTCACACCCTAATTTTCATGCCACAACAATTAAGCTAATAAATCATGATAAAATGTGGTTTGACAAAAACTTTTGAGTATTTTGGACCTTGCCTTGATTGGATTTTGTCTGTTGTTCGGAAGTGCTCTAAAAATCAAATAAATCCTCCAACTCCTATACTTCATCTACTTGCTCCAAACCCTCGAACCAATGATCATGCCATGTGTATAGGACATAAAAATAATTTCTGACAAAAATAATTTGGCCAAATAGTATTTTCAAAAAATAGTTTTCCAAAAACCCCTGAATTGAGGTTTGTGCTGCAAGTACTTAATTAAGGGAAGTAAAAATCTTTCCAAAAATATATTTGACTCCTATTAGATATAGGACACCTAGAAACCACAAAAATATAATTTTAAAAGTTATTTTCCTATTTTATTTAAAGGCTTTTTCTTTAGGCCAGAAATGGTCTTTAATAGGTTAAAATTATTTTAAAGCTTCAAAAATATTTGAGAAAAATCAGGGAAGCTCAGTGGACATATATTGTCCATATATATGAGTTTCAACACATGGTCATGATCAAAATATAGGACAAAACCCTCCAGAACTATTTCAGCTCATTTCAAATATTTGAAATATTTCTATAAGAAATATTTTCAAATAAATCCAGGAAAATTCTAGCAAGTCACATATTCATAATGTGATGATCTTGCAAAGTTTCATATCAATCAAAATAACTTTGGTTCACAGAAGTGCCCCAAAACCCTCTCCGTCCAGATCCAAGTTTGAACAACTCTACATTGCCAAGTGTGTCCTTTTGATCTGAATTTTTGTGGACATGTTCAAATCCTCAAATGATGACACTACACCAAGTGGTGCATTAAGGAGAATTGATTTGCATAATTAAATCTTGGAAAGTCCATTTCTGTTGATTTCTAGGGTTTACAAAAGTTGCATTGGCAACTTTGCCCAAATGAACTCAATCTTGGTGGAACCTCTTATTTTCTCATGCCATTTGACCCTGTCAAGCCTCATGACAAGAGAAGTCCATTTTCTTTCCCAAACCTACAACAAACACCTTCTGGCAGAAACTTAAAATGCACGTTTTGTACATTTCCACATATCTCCATGATCTCAACCTTTTCCCACAACCTCATCTGGTCCTCCTCTAACCCCCTGCATCTTTCCCTGCCCGAGGAGCCATGATTAAGGGGGGTAGAACCCCATTTTTCTTCTCTGGACAGCCACTTTTCCCTCCCTTTCTCATCTCTCTCCCACTCCTGGCAAGTTACAGAGCATCCAAAGCCTCCCTCCCTCTTGTTTACTCTTTCTGCAGACGCCAGACACAAGTGGACGCGCGGGTGCGCTCAAAAAGCCGCGGACGCCGGCCATTTGCATGCTCTGGAGCGCCTGGCAGGGCGTTCGACTGTTGACGCTGCGTCCCCCGACCGCCTCGGGCCTCCCCCTTGCGCCAGTTGAGGTGCCTCGACGTCCGCAACACGCCACTGTGCAGGCCTCCTCGTCTCTCCCTCTCTCTCACCTCCTGCGGCGCGTGCCGAGAGCCGCCCAGCTCGGCCAATTCATGGCCTCGCACGCGCGAGCACCAGAGCCTTGCCCCGCTCCTCCTCTCTCTTCCTGGCGCCCCACTCAACTCCCACGGACGCCGTAGACAGCCCCTCGCCCTCTCTCCTGGCCTCCCGAGCCGTTGCCGCGGCCACCCGTGCGCCGCATTCACGGTGAGCCGCTGGTCAGCTACTTAAGGCCACCCCTGAGCCCCCTCTCTACTCCTTTGGCCCTCTCACCCTCCCGTGCATCCCCTGGACCAACCCACTCCCCTCCTCGCGTCTTCCAACCCCGTCCATCGCCGGAGCCGAGCCGCCGGCCGCCACTTAAATTCATGGGCCTCGAGCCCTCTCTCGTCCCCATGAACACACCCGCACCCTCTCATCAACACCGCGAACTCCTCTCGTGCTCCATCCCCTCCTCCTCGTGCCTTCCTCGCCTTGCCGAACCCGCCGTCAGCCCCGGTCTGCCGCACCCGAAGCCCTCCTCTTTCCGGGATCCCCCGTGGGCGTGCAACACATGGACGGGTGTGCCACGGTGCGCTGAGTCCTCCGGTGTGCCGGGCGCGGCCGGAGGTGGCCCATGCCGCTTGGCCTCGCCTCCCCTGCCTCTGCTCTGTTTGAGAGAGAGGTAGGAGATGGCCTGAGCAACGGGCCCCGCTCGTCAGCGACCCGGTAGGCGGGCCCTGCTCGTTTAAGTGGAGACGGGCCGGGAGTAAACCCGTTTCCCCCTCGTGAAGGCGTACTTGCGGGAAGCCGCTTTTGACGTCGCCCGAGCGCCGCGCGGCTGAGCCACTGGGCCGGCCCAGTGGCTATCCTGCGCCCTGTGCACGCTTTGGGTAAACCCTAAACCTTTTTTTCCCTTTTTCTTTTTTTAGTCAAATTCAAAAATCCATAAATAATCCAACAGAGCTCCAAATTTGATGATTCAAATTTCTAGTGGTTTCTAAATTCATGCCCTACCTCATGGTGCTATTTGCACATTTTTACAGAAATATTTCTTTCACAAATAATTATCAAATACCATTTTTCCATTTCTGTCATAAACTTTAGAAAATCATAGAGAGCTCAAAATTGATCCAAATGCCATGATTTAAATTCCTAGATGCTTCTAAGTTCATAACTTAGTTTATGAACATTTTTCTTAATACTTTCTGTACAACACAATATAATGAGCCATTTCTTCATATTTTTCAACTTTGCAAATTCATAGGAAAATCATTTGAACTCCAAATCCGGTGAAACCAACTCCTAGATGCATCTAAAATCATGGTTTTTTAAATGTCTGCCTTTTCTAATTTTTCAAAAATATATTTCTGTACACTTCTTGCAAATCTATAAACCCCTTGATTCCATCATATTGAAATGTTCAGAAATATTCACTAATCCAATTCCAATGAAACCACCCTGGTTATTTTTCATATGACTAGGGAAGTCCTAGAAAAGTCAAATCCATATTTTTAGAGCACTTTATTTTCTGCCTTGTTGTGTTTCTTATTATGATTGTTTCGACGTTAGTTGACGAAGTAGATGGAGTAATTGGAGAAGGACCAGAAGATCTCAAGACTCTTATGAACCAGGCAAGCAGCCCTTTGACCATGTCTATGAAACCCTTTTTATGCATGTCGTATAGCACTTTATTAGTGTTGCATCGGAATCATGATGATATGGTAACCACTTTGATGGGTTGCCTCTATTACTTCCTCGTTGATACTTGCATTGTGCATGACCCTACCTCCTTATGAGGGTTATGCTGGTGGGAGTAGATAGGATGCTAAAGTAGTGCTACGCAAAAAGGGACGAGAATATGCATGGTGATGGAGACGAAGTATTTTCAAAAGACTTTTCGAAAACCCCCATCGGGTGCCACTTATGCCCGGGGGAGATGATGAGTTGGGTAGCCACTTGATGACGAAGTGGTGTACCGGGGCAAGTGTGTGTGTTGTTTTCAAAACGGATTGGTTTAAGTTGCGACCGTTATACAACCTTACATGCGCAACCACTCTACCCTTGTATGGGAAAGGGCATTATTGATTACCTAGGCCGATACTAGCTAGGAGCCCGCATTACTAGTGATAGGGGAGAGTTGGTGCTCTCTCTCGGGACGGGGTCGTGCCAGGTAGGGCGGCCATGGTGTTTTCACAGGGCATCGGATACACCGTTGTGTCCCCTCTCGGATGTTAAGATCTCGAGTGAGTCTCGTATGATGTACATCGTGAGGATATGGAACAACGAGTGGACTCCTTGTTAGTGTCGTCTAGGGAAAGATAGTGATCGGGTGCTTACCCCGGGTACTTGACGTACCGCGGGTCGTGGATGACATGGAAGTTCCCCGGATCTTGTGGGTAAAGTGTGCAACCTCTGCAGAGTGTAAAACTATTCGAATAGCCATGTCCATGGTCAAGGACAGTTGGGTAACCGCTCTTGGGCTACGTCCACATGTTTACAAACTAGTGTGTGTTTGGATAAGTGGGGAGAACTACTTGGGTCAAGTCAAAGGACTTGACATGATTGAGTTGGTTTGGAGCCCACTCCCTTTATGTTGATATCTGTAACCGTCCTCTTGGTTACTTGAATTCTCCTGATGCATGTCTTACGAGTTGTTGAACATGTCATTGCACTCAAAACTAGCTTTCTGCAAAAATTTACCTATATCATGCATTGTTGTATCTTGAACCAAAACATGGGTTGCTTGCGAGTACATTCAAAGTACTCATTGGCTTGCCACTGGTTATTTTATTGGCCAGGCATGAAAGAACTGGATATATTGAAGAGTACCTTGGTGACGAACATGCGAGCTAGGACGCTTCCCAGTCAGAATGCCTGTAGGGTTAAGGCAGATGGCATGGGTCCAAGTTATCGACAAAGATTTCTGCTGTGAAGTTATACTCAAGACTTGACCATAATGGTCATAATTAATGTAAGACGGTATGTATGGATGTAAGACTCATGTTATTCAGCTTCTGTGTGTTCGGTGAGCATTGATCTTTGGGATCACTGTACACGTGCATTCGGTGATCACGACTTATGAGTCGGGGTCCCCACAACCCGTCGTGACCAACGCCAGGTTCTTCGGGAGCGAGCCCATGAAGACGCTCGAACCACCATCGAGCGCCGACGCGATACACACCACCCGTCAGACAGGCGGGCGTGGCCCGCTATGGACCATCCAGCACTGGGAGGCTCCGGCGGCCTACCTTACGAGGTGGGTTGCCCAGCCTTTACCCGTGAGCTGCGGCAGTTCTAGTGGCCGTCCCACCGGACGTTCAAGCCTGACGTCGGCGAGAAGTACGATGGCAAGACCCACCCGTCAGAGTTCCTCATCATATACACCTTCGCGATGCAAGCTGCTGGAGCTCGTGACAACAAGGTGCTTGCCAATTACTTCGCATTGGCCCTGAAACCCAATGTCATGCCTTGGTTAATGCACTTGCCGGCGGATTCCATTTCTTCTTGGTCAGATCTATGCCACGAGTTCATTGGTGCCGTCACTGGAGGCCACCAAGCTCATGGCCAGGCAAGTGATTTGCATATTATTCCCTAGAAGGAAGGTGAAAACCTGCGCAAGTACATACGGAGGTTCAGCCGAGTGCAATACAACATCCCAGATGTTCATCCTACCGTCGTGATCAGCGCATTCCATCAGAATGTTCGTAACCGCAAGATGCGTGAAGAGCTGGCAATGAACAAGGTCAAGGACATGGCCGAACTTTATGTTCTGGCTGATAGATGCCCCCGGGCCGAAGAGGGAAGGAAGTACCCCGGCGAAGACGCCGGTGCGGAAACCGACTCTACTGTCGAAGACACGGCCGCCCCGACAAAGAAGGGCTGGCATCACAACAGGAAATGCAAGGAAAAGACCGTGCTTGCCGTCGAGGGATCCGGCGACACCAGCACCACCAAGAAGGCTAAGGCAGACGACCCCGGCAAGGAGATTGCCGGGTGCACTGCTTGCCGGGCCTTGGCGGCTGCCGACAAGCCAGGGGGCTCCGACAAGCAGTACTGCAAGATCCACCGCACCAAGGGCCACGACCTCCAGAACTGCTGACAAGGTGAGCTGCTTGCTGAAAAGCAAAAAGCCGAGTATGAGAGGTGGGACAAGGATAAGGGTCGGGATGGTGCCGAAGGGTCCGGCAAGAAGCGTGGCGGCCAAGGAGGTCGCCGCGACAAGGATAACCAGCAAGAGAGGCCCGCTCGGGGCCGCGACAAGAAGCAGGAAGACGATGATCATGACAAGGACGACGAGTCTGGTGAGCATGAGTTGCAGAAGGCTACGGAGGCCATGTGTGTCGATGATGGCGCCTCGCTGCACACTTCTCACCGCCAGCTCAAGCAGTGGGCGCGTGAGATTACAGCAGCAGAGCCATTGTTCGACGCTCAGAAGTCACTGAAGTGGTCCAGCATGCCCCTCATCTTTGACGCCGAGGACCACCCTGAATGCACAACTGCGGTCGGGTGTTCGCCGTTGTTGGTCTCACCAACGATACGCAACCTCAAGGTGAACAAGATGCTAGTTGACGGCGGGGCCGGCCTGAACTTGATCTTGCCCGTCGTGATCAAAAGGCTGCAAATTCCTGATGGAGACCTTGAGGAAATGGGTACATTTCAAGGGGTCAGTCCGGGAAGGAGCCAGCCAAAGGGGAAGGTCACATTTCCCGTGACGTTTGGGGGTGAGCTGAACTACAGGACGGAGAGGATCGTCTTCGATGTGGCCGAGATCCCCTTCCCCTACAACTTGATCCTCGGCCGCCCAGCACCAGCCAAGTTCATGGCGGTGTCGCACTATGCCTACAATACGCTGAAGATGCCTGGGCCGATGACCATCATCACCGTCCCCTCCGACAAGAAGGATGCGCTGATCTGCGCTGACCAACTCTACCGAGAAGCAGTTGCGGCAGCTGCCGCCAAGGCACTTGCTCCTGCCGTTGAGGCCCCGGGAGGGAAGAAGAAGACCAGCAAGACCTCTCGCACCCACTCCGGCAAGCACACCTCTTCGGAGTGCTGTGCTACCGTCGAGGGCGTGCCTGACAGCTCTACCGGCAAGAGCAAGAAATCCAGAGCTGCACCACCAGAGACCAAGAGGGTGTCCATCAAGGAGGATCGCACGGGAGGGGCTTTCACCATAAGCTCCACCCTCGACAGCAAATAGGAAGGCGCGCTAGTCGCTTTCCTGTGGGCGAATGTCGATGTGTTTGCATGGCAAGCATCCGACATCCCTGGCGTTCCCAGGGAAGTGATTGAGCACCACCTTGCTGTCTGTCCCCACGCGCGACCCGTCAAGCAGAAGGTAAGGAAGCAAGCTTTGGAACGACATGAGTTCATCACAAAGGAGGTCAGGAAATTGGAAGCGGCAGGTTTGGTGAGAGGAGTGCTCCATCCTACGTGGTTGGCCAATCCCGTGGTGGTGCGCAAGGCAAATGGGAAGTGGAGGCTACGTATTGACTACACAGATGTCAATAAGGCTTGTCCTAAGGACCCCTTCCCGTTGTCGTGCATCGACCAGATTTTTGACTCCACGGTCGGGTGTGATCTGTTGTCATTCCTCGATGCCTACTCGGGCTACCACCGGATCTTCATGGCAAGAGAAGATGAAGAGAAGACAACCTTTATCACCCCATGTGGTACGTATTGCTTTTTATGGACGCCTTTCGGGTTGAAGAGTGCTGGCTCGACATTTGCAAGGGCGGTCCAAATTGGTTTTGAGCCCCAGCTACATAGCAATATGGAAGCCTATATGGATGACATAGTGGTCAAAACCAAGGACAAGCCGACCCTTGTACAAGACCTAGAAGAGGCGTTTGCCAACCTAAGCAAGATCAACCTCAAGCTGAACCCTGAGAAGTGTGTCTTTGGAGTCCCGTCAAGAAAACTTCTTGGGTTCTTTGTGTCGCAGTGTGGGATCGAGGCAAACCCAGACAAGATCAAGGCTATTGAGCAGATTGAGGCACCCAAGCGAATCAAGGATGTGCGCCAGCTCGCTGGCTGCGTTGCCGCCATGAGCAGGTTCATCTCCAAGTCCGCTGAGCACGCCCTTCCCTTTTTCAAAATCTTGAAGAAGGCAGGCCCAATGGAGTGGACCCCAGAGGCCGAGGCGGCATTGCAGGATCTGAAGAAATACCTTTCCTCTACAAGAGCCGTTGCTGCTGTATCTGGCGGCAACGAATCAAGTGGTCAGCACCACACTAGTGGCACAGAGGGAGGTCGATGAAGAGGCAGTGGCCGCGGCAGGACTGGCAGATGGCAAGTCAGAGATTCCCCCGACAGGGCCTGGTGCTGGCAAGGCAAGGCCCCCGGCAGAGTTCGACACCATCAGGGCAGGGCCCGCGCAGCCAAGTGAAGTGGTGTAGAAGAAGAAGATGATGTAGCACCCAGTTTACTTTGTCAGCTCCCTCTTGCAGGGGGCCAGGTCAAGGTACTCTGGTATGCAGAAATTGCTCTTCATCCTCCTTATGGCCTCGAGGAAGCTGCGTCATTACTTCCAAGCCCACGAGATCACTGTCGTCACCCGCCTCCCATTGCAATAGATACTTCACAACCCAGATGCAACCGGAAGGATTGTGGAGTGGGCCTTGGAGTTGTCAAGATTTGGGGTGAAGTTTGAAAGCACTTCGACAATCCAGAGCAGAGTCTTGGCGGAGTTCATTGCAGAATGGACCTCTACGCCCGACGAGGAAATCCAGGAGACCGCTCTCCCCGGCAAGGAAGCAAGTCACGACTGGGTTATGTACTTTGAACGGGCTTTCTTGCTGCAAGGCGCCGGTGCCGGTGTGCTGCTTTCGCACCCACCGGAGAGCACCTCAAGTATGTGATCCAGATGCACTTTCCCAGGGAGATGTCCACAAACAACACTGCTGAGTACGAGGGGCTGCTTGCCAGTCTCAGGATCGCGACATACCTCGGGGTGAAGAAGCTCATCGTCAGGGGTGATTCGCAGCTTGTCGTCAGACAGGTCATCAAAGATTACCAGAGTCCGTTGATGGAGGCCTACGTAGGTGAGGTGAGGAAGCTGGAGTTGCGCTTCGACAATATTCAAGCGGAGCACATTCCCCGAGCGGAGAATGATATTGTTGACTACCTGTCAAAGCACGCTGTATTTAAGCTACTTGTGGAACTAGGTACCTTTTTGCTTCGGTTAACCTAACCATCTGTCGAACCGTCAACGGGGCAGAACAAGCAGAGGAAATCGGGCCCCGGCAAGTACCTTCCCGCCGAGCCCCTAGGGGCCGCCGGCAAGGGTGTTGCCGTGGATTCCGAGCCTGCTAAGGGGCAGCTGGCTCCGGAAGGACGCCAAGCCCTGGCCGTAGAGACGGCTGCCCCCATGGCAGAAGAGATACCTTTGGTCCTTGCCATCGAGCCCCAGGCTTCGGCATGGGCACAACATACCGTCCGTTTCCTCCAGACAGGGGAACTTCCTGAGGAGCAGGAAGAAGCGGAAAAAGTAGCCCGTCGGTCTGCCCTGTACCAGTTTGTCGATGACGTCCTGTATAGAAAAAGACCGAACAATGTGAAATTTAAGTGCATCCCTGGGAGGAAGGATTGAGCTGTTGGCAGAGATACATGGAGGCATATGTGGCTCCCACATAGTGTCGAGGGCCCTTGCCGGCAAGGCATTCCGGCAAGGCTTCTTCTGGCATACCGCCCTCCAGGATGCGACGACACTAGTAACCAGGTGTGAAGCGTGCCAGTTCCATTCGAAGAAGCTTCATCAACCAGCTCAAGCCCTTCAAACAGTCCCTCTCTCCTGGCCATTTTCGGTTTGGGGGCTCGACATGCTGGGCCCCTTCCCCTGTGCTGTCTGGGGCTTTGAGTACTTGTACGTTGCAATCGACAAGTTCACAAAGTGGCCGAAGGTGGAAGCAGTGAGGAAGGTGACATCACAGTCAGCCGTCAAGTTCTTTAAGTGACTACTCTGTCGTTTTGGTCCGCCAAACAGAGTCATCACTGACAACAGCACACAGTTCACAAGCCACGCCTTCATGCAATACATCCGAGACCTCGACAACAAGGTATGTTTTGCTTCCGTGGCACACCCACGGAGCAATGACCAGGCGGAGAGGGCAAATGCTGAAGTACTACGAGGCCTGAGAACAAAGACTTTTGACAAGCTGCACAAGAGCGGAAGGAGCTGGATTGATGAGTTGCTAGTGGTTCTTTGGTCGATCAGGATGATGCCAAATCGAGCCACCGTCCAGACACCCTTTGCCCTGGTATACGGGGCAGAAGCATTTCTCCACAGGGAACTCATATACTGGTCACCTCGAGTGCTCGCTTATGACGAGCTTGAGCAAGAGCGATTGTGGCAAGATGACGCAATGCTCCTTGAGGAAGATAGTCTTCGGGCGGCTGTGAGAGCAGCATGCTACCAGCAAGCCTTGCGCCGCTACCATAGCTGTAAGGTTCATGCCCGAAGATTTGAGGAAGGCGACCTTGTTCTTCGGCCCATTCAGTCAGCCAAGAATTCCAACAAGTTGACGCTGAAGTGGGAAGGCCCTTATCGGGTAATACGAGTCACCAGGCCCGGCGCAGTCCGCCTGGAGACCGAAGATGCTGTCCCAGTAAGCAATTCCTGGAACATCAAACATCTTCGCAAGTTTTACCCATAAGGCGCGGTTGTCGGGCCTCCCAGTGAACCACCTTTTGTACGAGCCTTGCCGGCAAGGCATGTAACCCTCTGTATAAAGCCAGGCGTAGATCCTAAGCAAGCGCTGGCGCCCTAAGTTATAGCATGCATGCTAGGTTAAGTCTCTCCCTCGGTTAGGGTTGATAGTGCTTAGCGGCGACTAACCCCTAGCCTAGAGGTAGAGTGTGCGTCTTTCTGTTCTCTTTGGTTCGCAGGGCACGCAGACACTTCTGCCGAGCCGCTCGGGAAGAAGAGAACGAACCGGCGCTCCGGCCCCGGCAAGCCAAGACTGCCGGGGGCTGAAGATACAAGGATCCAACCACGGCGAGCCAAGGTTGCCGGGGGCTGCGGATCCAGATAAGTCTTTCATCCCCCTATTATGCATTTCCGTATAGAACTGGGACATGTGAAACCTCGTTTATGTTCTTAAAACCACCGTGCTCCCCCTTTCTTGTACCAAAGAGCTACCTCATGGGTTGGAATTTGGTAGTAGTCGCGGTGGCGAGGAGATGAACGAGGGGCCTAACTCTACTTCACCCCTGCCTCCGTCAAGAGCGCGAGAATGGTCGACCGAAGTGGGGAGACGGTAAGGCCTATTGCCGGGCGACATGTTTATATTAAAAATAACAAGGGTTCATCCTTGGCATGGGCCTCGCTCACGCACAAAGAACCCGTCAAGCACCCTTTTTCATTAAAAACATCCCATACAGGTGCAGTTCAATGGAATTAAAAACATGAGCAAGGGGATTACATGTCTTAGAATTAACAAGTACCCGCAGGCTTACGAACTAAAAAAATACAAGATGCCCGTAATACCTTTCTTGTCCCCCTCCTCAGAAGATGGAACAAGAAGGCAGGTGGGAGAAAAGAACGCCTAGGCGAGGTACGAGGAGCAGAAAGCACCAAGAGAACATCCCGGTGCCGGGAGGGGAGCTGGAAGATGAGGCAGCGGGCCGGCAATACGCGACGAAGGCGTCGGTGCCCGCGTACTCCGACTTGACGGCCGCCACCCGCCTTCTTCGCCCTCTCCGGCCCTCCTACGCCAGCCGCCCAAGGAGACGACGGGGAGCACCCCGATGGAGAGCTTGGTGAGGATGGCCCTCGGCAAGGCGCGTGGCCGAGGGAGGGGCGACGCGGTCAGTCGAAGTTGAAGTCGGCATCCTGCCGCTCGACTTCCTCGTCGTCGCTGTCACTGTCCTCCTCGTCACTCCCGCTTGAGGAGGAATCTTCATTGTCGGAGGAGCTCTCCACGCATCACTTCAAGTGAGTTTCGAGATATCCGAAGACCTTGACGGAAAGCAATATGCCCTCTGTTAACTTTAAGTAGAGGAAAAGCCTCGCCGTCAGGCTGTTGTTGCGTGTGAACATCTTCCATCCGCGGCGGAGGTAGACGTGAGGGGCAGGGAAGTCGATGTCGACCCGTGTGCCGCCGTTCTCGCAGCCCTTCATGTGCAACCAGAGGGTCTGGGGTGGATCGAGCTACATCTCCTGAGCAAAGGTAGTGGGGAGACGGAGGCGGCGACGCGGTGGCCGGCGCAGCCTGATGAAGAACTCGCGGGACTGGTCCCCGACGTGGTGCTCCGTGAGCGGAGGCTTCGCTGGCGGAGGCGAGACCGATGCGTCGCCCCGTCCTCCTCTCCCCCGATCGCCATGACGACCTCGGCCTCGCCCCCTCCCCCTTCCTCTCGTGGCCGGTTCCGCCGCCACGAGCTCTTGGGGAGGAGGAACACGCTGACGAGCAGCGACCCTCGCCGCCACCGTTGAAGGGCCAGCGCTTCCTCTCGCCATGGCGGATGGAAGAAAGAAGAGGAGGTGGAAGGAGACGGATGATGGAAGAATGTGGAATGCCGCCCCTCCCCTCCTTATAAAGGGGCAGAGTCGTGGCTTGGCGGCCCCACTCGACTAATCCGGTCATCGGGGGCGCAGGGAATCAGGACCGGCCCGCTGCCCCAATCAGCGACGGCCCGATTTCCCGCCTCCACCTCCTGCCACCTGCATGAGGGATCCATGGCGAGCGAGCAACATTGTAAGGATAGGCGAAGCGGCCTCTTCCCACCCCGTGATCGTGGGGCGCGGGCGCCTTGAAGGCCACGACCCGAGTCCACCCGAGTAAATGGGCCGTGCCTCTACGCCTCCCTCCTTTTATGGGGAAGGCGCGAGCCACCTCTTTACCACGATGTGACGCATGCGTGTAGGAACCGCGCCACGCATGACCCCCACGTCACGCACGACCCTCCATGTCGCGCGTTCAGTGCGGGTCGTGGGGAAGCGCGGCGGATGAGAAGTTACTACGGTAAAATCCGCCCCACCTGCCCGTGCACCGTTCTAGGCCTAACCCAACAACGCATCGCGCTTATGTATGGCCCAGACCTGGGGCTCCTATCGGTGTACAAAAGTAGGGGCTCTCCTTTTCACCCCTTTACTTGTGCACGGGCAGTCAGAGCCACGCGTTGCGGCCACACTAAGAAGGACAGAGGAGGGAAGCCGGAGAGAAGCCGAAGCACAAGACGACAAAGGCAACGCCAAGACCAGAAGCGCGGGAGGGAAAGAGGGCGAGGTGGACTCTCTTAGCAAGATCCTTGCCGAGGCGTCCCCCCCGCAGCCTCGGTAAGAGCCTTGGCGGAACAACTTGCCCAACACTAGCAGAGCGAGCCACCCTTGAGCCCACAGGCTCTGACCCAAACAACTACATTGGAACCAAGGCTCGGGAGGCGCCTCTATGGTGGCATGCAAATCTTCGTCAAGATCATAAACACAAGACCAAACGAGGACCAGAATACGGCGACCCTCGGCAGGATCCTAGCCGGGGGAATCCACAAGACCCCCGGCAAGACCCTTGCCGGGGATGATAGCAATGCCACGGCAAGACCCTTGCCGGGCCCCCGGCAAGGCCCTTGCCGAGGGCATTAACAGGGCCACTGCCAGGCCCGCACCAGCCAAGACTCCGCCGCCGTTCGCACGTAGCTGCCAGCCCAACCAGCTGGGCAGGCACTTGCGTGGCAACATGCAGCTTCCATGCCAAATCAGCAAGCACCTGCGTGGCGGCATGCAGATCTTCATGAAGGCCTTACCATCGTGCCACCTCAGCTGCCTGCCTGCCTACATGGCGCTGCATGCATCGCTGGTCTGGGCGTGTGTCGAAGCAACGCGAAGTGGCGACGGACGGGACGGGCCTCGTTGCAGTCCCCGATAAAGCTAATGGACACCTACGTAGCGCATTTAATGTGCTTTGTCCCGTAATGTTGTGCGATAAGCTCGCGCACTGTAGGCCTTTCCACCTCCTGTGTGCCATTGTGGCAGCCCCCTTTTCCTATAAAAGGAGGCCCGAGGTGACCAGGAGAGGGATTCGACTTTTTGGAACGGCACAACCACCGTAGCTAGTTCAGAAAGCTCAAGAACACTCAATACATCCACCAAAGCAGGACTAGGGTTTTACGCATCCTCGCGGCCCGAACCTGGGTAAACGACCCATGTGCTTGCTCCTAAACCTGCTCTTCTCATGACCCCGTGCCCGCCGACCATAGAAGGGATCCCAATGATCCCATATGTGTTGTTCTCATAGACAGTAGGCTTTTCTCAGTCAACAACACAAGGTCATGCAGTCTCCTGAGATCCCCTGATAGTGCCTCCAGCAGTTTCGGTGGTAGCATCGGCTCGCCCGTGAGATGGAACATGGCCGCACCTTGCACGAGTACATGCTCTGTAGAATCCATCGTCTGGCTGCTATGTGCTCTGGCTTGTTTGGAGGCAGCTATCTTCCCCGGTCTCTTCCTCTCCTTTTTCTTAGGCACACCTTCCAGACCCTTCCTTAACCCCTGCCCCGGTGTTCCCGGGCTAAGCATTGTACGACCCCCGTCTAGTTGAGCCTATGTTGAGGCGGCATCTTCAGGCGTGTCCTGTGAGGATTTCATGAAGAGAGACTTTTTGCAATCCCTGCTACGACCTTCCTGCCCGGGCAGATCATCCATATCCTCATTAGCATGCTCATAGCCCGATTCGTCATATGGTTGACTCATCATATCTAAGTCACACTCACACACATTTGTATTGAGGAAACCCATTGGGTCGACCTCCATCTCATCATCCATTCTCTGTTCTACAGGACTGATTACATCAGCCAGTACTATTGCACCCCCTTCATCACCTCATCCACCACTCTTACCCGACAGTACAGGAGCTGGTAATTGCTTAGGCGGGGTGGTGGTCTCCGCACATGCTTGTTGATGTGTGGTTATTGGTGTGCTCTCGGCTGGCTCCAGACGAATAAGATTCTTCGGCCATAGCAGCACCCAACCCTTGCAGCTTCCAATCCGCGGCGTGGTCTCGTCGTCCTCTCCCACATGCTGTACTGGAGGAGGCAAATCCTTGTGCCCCGATTTCACATTGGACAAGTTAACCCAGAAGTGCCCAGTGGGGATCGGCTGGTTGTGGAACATGGATGTCGATGTCGGCATCAGTACCATCATCGAGGCTGGCCTGCAAACCTTGACATTGCAACAATCTCGTCTTAGTAGTCAGATAGCCGAGGTACTCGTGTTCACCCTCATAATCCATCTGGTCTACATCTTGGTCAGAAGGCCTAGTTTCTTCGTTGTTCGACATGTTTCCTATGATTAAGTCTGCTCGTTTAATTCTGAAACTATGAAAAAAAATGAGAAATGACATAAAAAGGAAATCTATGTTTGCCGGAATGTCGTTTCCCAGCAACTCCCAACACTCGATATGCCTACTATCTAGCACAAATCATGCCAATATTCACGGAAAATTCCGGCATAACCTTTGCTAAAAAATGGACATATCGAGCGCCTGAAATTCACGGGAACGGAAATGAATCTACATTCCGGCATAACATAGGCCACTCGGATCATTTACCCTGCACATAATCATCATGTCCAAATGACATGTCCAAATTCCAAATATGTCATGTCCAAAACATCACATGTCCACATATCACATCTGCCCTAACTAAAACCTAAGTAAATTAACCAAAAAACCTAGCTACCAGAGAGAGGAGGAGCGGTGGGGGGCTTATAGAGGGTGCAGGCCCGACGACGGCCGAGGTTGGGAGGGGTCGGGGTAGAGCGCCGGGGCCGGGGTCGGGGTCAGTCAGGGTCGGGGTCGTGGGCCGGGGCCGGAGCCGGCGCCGGGGTCGGCCACGGGGGCGAGCACAAAGGCGCGGCGAGGGCAGGGCTCCGGCGGCGCGATGGGGAGAGAGTGTGGGGATTTGGGGAAAAAGAGGCGGGATGAAGGAAGGAGTAGGGATTTTGAGGGTTAAGTGGGCATAGGAGTAGCACGTTTAGGCAAAATGTGCTATAGCTACTCCATGTAGCTATAGCGGTTTCGTGTAGAAACCGCTACTGCAATCTTGACTGGTTGTAGCTATTTTCTCACAAAAGCGCTGCTGCTATAACCAGTACCTATATAACAGTTTTCCTGTTTGTTTTCTTCTATTTTCTTTTCCTTTATTTTCTCTCACTTTTTTTCCGAGAGCAGTGAACGAAGGGAAGGCAATATATATTGCATCATTTGACGGTTAAATATGTTATACAAAATAGGAACATATATATTACGTCATTGGTCCCATGCATAATAATGGCTAAGTGTGTATACAAAATAGGAACATATATATTACATCATTTGACCGATAACATATGGTTCCTCAGCATTGACGTTTTTGTTTTTGAGCCAGCTTCTTTCCCTTCTTGTTCATTGAAGAATAATTGAGCCCCTCATTGTTACTTTGCCTTTTCCATGGAGTACGATTTTGAAAGCACAAGTGCTTCCTGGGTGGTTTTGGTAATTAATGTCAACATATCTCTTGTTGGACTAACACTTTTACCTAGTATGTTTCAGATAAGTTCAAAAATGGAGTGGCATGGACTAGAGGATGTGGAATCTCTTCAAGATGCTAAGGACAAAGGATTGGCTCAAGCTTCAAGATCAAGACTCTACATTTTCTATTTTAGTGATCCAAGATCACATTGAGTCTATAGGAAAAGCCAATACTATCAAGAGGGGATGAGGTGTTGCTTAATGGCTTGCTTGCTCAAAGTGCTTAGTGATATGCTCCAAAACCCTCAACTACCTTCCCACATCCACATCTGACCTAAACCAAAAGTCAAACTTGGCCCCACCGATTCTTTCTATCCGGAGCCACCGAGTTCAGTTAACATAGACACTGCCAGAAACCCTAATCAGTTCGGTCTCACCGATGGGATCTCGGTCTCACCGAGATGGGATTGTAATCTCTCTGTTTCCCTTCATAACGTTTCGGTCTTACCGAGATGAGCGATCGGTCCCACCGAGATTGCAATGTAAACTCTCGGTTTCCCTTTTGTAACATTTCGGTCTCACCGAGATGAGCGAATCGGTCCCACCGAGTTTACCTGACCAACTCTCTGGTTAGCTTATTACGAAAATCGGTCCCACCGAGTTTGTGTAATCGGTCACACCGAGATTACGTTATGCCCTAACCCTAACCATATCGGTCCTACCGAGTTGCATCTCAGTCCCACCGAAAATCCTAACGGTCACTAGGTTTGCTGAATTAGTCCGACCGAGTTTAACCATTCGGTCCCACCGAGTTTGGCAAATTATGTGTAACGGTTAGATTCTGTGTGGAGGCTATATATACCCCTCCACCCACTCTTCATTCATAGAGAGAGCCATCAGAACATACCTACACTTCCAATACACATTTTCTGAGAGAGAACCACCTACACTTGTGTTGAGGTCAAGATATTCCATTCCAACCATATGAATCTTGATCTCTAGCCTTCCCAAGTTGCTTTCCACTCAAATCTTCTTTCCACCAAATCCAAATCCTGTGGGAGAGAGTTGAGTGTTGGGGAGACTATCATTTGAAGCACAAGAGCAAGGAGTTCATCATCAACACACCATTTGTTACTTCTTGGAGAGTGGTGTCTCCTAGATTGGCTAGGTGTCACTTGGGAGCCTCCGACAAGATTGCGGAGTTGAACCAAGGAGTTTGTAAGGGCAAGGAGATCGCCTACTTCGTGAAGATCTACCGCTAGTGAGGCGAGTCCTTCGTGGGCGACGACCGTGATGGAATAGACAAGGTTGCTTCTTCATGGACCCTTCGTGGGTGGAGCCCTCCGTGGACTCGCGCAACCATTACCCTCCGTGGGTTGAAGTCTCCATCAACGTGGATGTACGATAGCACCACCTATCGGAACCACGACAAAAACCTCCGTGTCTCCAATTGCGTTTGAATACTCCAAACCCTTCTCTTTACATTCTTGCAAGTTGCATGCTTTACTTTCCGCTGCTCATATACTCATTGCATGCTTGCTTGATATGTATTGTGTTTGTTAAACTTGTTCTTAAACTCCACTTAAACTTAAGAATTAAAAAAAACTACAACTTTTGGCACTTAGTGTCTAATCACCCCCCTCTAGACACCTCTTCTCGATCCTTTCAATTGGTATTAGAGCATTGATCTCCATTGCCTTGGTTTAAACACCATTGGAGGAAGATGGATGTGTCTACTTTGGGGAGTCTTAGACATAGAGTGCCTATTCTTGATGGAGAGTATTTTCATGAGTGGAAAATGAAATGCTTGAGATTTTCAATGAATATCATTTGAACAAGTACATTACTAGCCCTTGTGCACCTCATGTTGATCCTTTGCACCCTACCCTAGATGAAGATATTGACATGATTCGCAATCTTAGAACTGTTAATATTATCACTAGAGGCTTGCCTAGAAACTTGATTGGATGTTTGCCGACTCTTAAGTGTGCCTACACCATATGGAAATTTCTTGAGGAACTCTTTCCTAATTACTCCTTGAAAGATCTAGATGAAATCCTCCATAAGTCTATTGCTTTGATTAAGATGAGTTCCAATGATCCCAAATTTGGTGACTGCTTATTTGAGCTTACTGATCTTACGAGTGCCAAAGGAGATGTTGGAATCATTAGCAATATCGTTTCCATAGCTATTAGAATTCATAAAGATAACTATAGAAATGATCATTTATCTAATGAATTTCCCTCTCTAGGAATTGATCAATCACAAGATGATGTTGAACATGAATACTCGGATGAGGGTGATGATGATAGTGACTATGATCTCGATGATGCGATGAGACACTTTGGTCTTATGGCAAATCTTCGTGGCTACATGGCTGGAGGAAAGGAATGGGTCCTTGATAGTGGATGTACTGATCATATGACCGGAGATAAAGACATGTTCCGTGAGCTTGCTGAAAATGACGGCCCTCGAAAGTATGTCACTTTTGGTGATAATTCAAAGGGTAAGGTGGTTGGCCTTGATAAGGTGGCCATCTCACATGATATCTCCATACAAAATGTCATGCTCGTTGAATCTCTTGGCTACAACTTACTTTCAGTATCTAGACTTGCTGATTTCGGTTTCAATGTCCTATTTACTGAAGTAGATTGCCAAGTGTTTCATAGAGATAATCATAAAATGGTCTTTACCGGTATACGTAGAGGAGATCTTTACATTGTTGATTTGACTAAAAAGGCTCAACCTAAAACTTGCTTAATTGCCAAATCTTCTAAAGGCTAGTTGTGGCATAGAAGACTAGGTCATGTTGGTATGCGAAATCTTGATAAGCTTATTAAAGGTGATCATATCCTTGGAATAAAAGATGTCATATTTGACAAGGATAGACTTTGTAGTGCTTGTCAAGCAGGGAAACAAGTTGGAGGAAGTCACCGCGCAAAGAACATCATGACCACAAGAAGACCACTCGAGCTACTTCACATGGATCTCTTTGGTCCAAATGCCTACAAGAGTCTTGGTGGTAACTCATTTGGTCTAGTCATAGTTGATGATTTTTCAAGATTTACGTGGGTGTTCTTTCTTGATGACAAATCGCAGGTCCAAAAGATCTTCAAAAACTTCGCTAGGAAGGCCCAAACTCAGTTTGACGTGAAGATCAAGAAGGTTCAGAGCGACAACGGAACGGAGTTCAAGAACGCAAATGTGGACACCTTTCTTGAAGAAGAAGGGATTTCACATGAGTTCTTGGCTACGTACACACCTCAACAAAATGGAGTTGTTGAAAGGAAGAACCGGACTCTTATCGAGATCGCAAGAACGATGCTTGATGAGTACAAAACGCCAAAGCACTTTTGGGCGAAAGCGGTTGAGACAGCTTGTCATGCAACAAATCGCTTGTATCTTCACAAGCTACTCGGCAAGACGACATACGAGCTCCTCACCGGTAACAAACCCCAAGTTGGATACTTTCGAGTATTTGGCTCAAAGTGCTACATTCTTGATAAGCATCATCGTTCTAAATTTTCTCCTAAATCTCATGAAGGTTTCCTACTTGGTTATGGCTCAAACTCTCAAACTTACCGTGTCTACAACAATTTCACCCGAAAGGTTGAAGAGATAGTAGATGTGAAGTTTGATGAATCTAACGGCTCGCAAGTAGAGCAATTGCCAATTGATGTAGGAGACAAAGACCCTTCGGAAGCAATTCAAGACTTGTCCATTGGCAAGATTCGTCCAACGAAAGTGAAGGAGAGTACCTCGTCCGTCCAAGTGGAAGCTTCTACCTCACGACAAGGTGAACCAAGAGTTGATACGGAAGCATCCACAAGTGGGACACGCCAAGATGAAGAAAACGAGGAAGCGCACCAAGATGAACATCAACAACCCCCTTCTCCACCATGACAAGAGAACGACAACGTCAACAATGAAGAAGGCCAAGGAGAAGAACAAGATGAAGAGGATGTTCCACCCCGACCCAAGCAAAAGCTTTCACGAGTTCGAGCAAGAATTGCCAAAGATCATCCCGTCGAGCAAATCTACAATGATATCCAAACTGGGAGAATCACTCGCTCTAAAACTCGTTTAGCTAACTTTTGTGAACATTACTCATTCATCTCTAGCATTGAACCTATGAAGGTTGAAAAAGCATTGGAGGATCCGGATTGGATAAACGCTATGCATGAAGAGCTACACAACTTTGAGAGAAATCAAGTGTGGACTTTGGTCGAGAAGCCCGACAACAACCATAACATCATTGGTACCAAATGGGTGTTTCGCAACAAGCAAGATGAAGATGGACAAGTGGTTCGCAACAAAGCATGTCTCGTCGCGCAAGGCTACACACAAGTTGAAGGTATGGACTATGGTGAGACATATGCTCCCGTTGCTAGACTTGAGTCCATTCGCATCTTACTTGCTTATGCTAATCACCATGATATCACCTTGTGCCAAATGGACATTAAAAGTGCTTTTCTAAATGGCAAAATCGAAGAGGAAGTTTATGTTAAGCAACCTCCTGGCTTCGTCAATCCTAAGAAACCTAATCATGTTTACAAACTTCACAAAGCCCTTTATGGTCTTAAACAAGCTCCTAGAGCATGGTATAAATGCTTGACCAAGTTCCTTATTGAAAAAGGCTTTGAAATTGGTAAAATTGATTCTACTCTTTTTACTAAAAGGGTTAACGGAGAACTATTTGTGTGCCAAATTTATGTTGATGATATCATATTTGGTTCAACTAACCCTCATTTTAGTGAGAAGTTTGGAAAGCTAATGTCGGAGAAGTTTGAGATGTCTATGATGAGTGAACTCAAATTCTTTCCCGGTTTGCAAATCAAGAAAACTAAGGAAGGTACCTTTGTCTCTCAAACGAAGTACACCAATGACTTATTCAAGAACTTCAATATGCAAGAATGCAAAGGTATGACTACGCCCATGCTTACTAGTGGACATCTTGATTTGACCAAAGATGGTGAACCGGTTGATCAAAAGGTTTATCGCTCTATGATTAGTTCATTGTTATATCTATGTGCCTCTCGTCCCGATATTATGCTAAGTGTGTGCATGTGTGCACGATATCATGCTTCTCCTAAAGAATGTCATCTTAAGGCTGTGAAAAGGATAGTGAGATACCTAATCCATACACCAAATTTTGGCATTTGGTGTCCTAAGAGGTCCTCTTTTGATCTTGTTGGCTACTCCAATTCGGACTATGCCGGAGACAAGGTTGATAGAAAGTCCACTTCGGGTACTTGTCAATTCCTTGGTAGATCTCTTGTGTCTTGGTCTTCCAAGAAACAAAACTCGGTATCCTTATCCACCGCCGAAGCGGAATACATTGCCGTTGGTTCATGTTGCTCTCAATTACTTTGGATGACCCAAACTCTTAAAGATTATGGGATATATGTGAAACATGTTCCATTGCTATGCGACAATGAAAGTGCTATTAAGATTTCTCACAATCCCGTGCAACATTCTCAAACTAAGCATATTGAAGTTCGTCATCATTTCATTCGAGATCATGTTGCAAAAGGGGACATTAACCTTAAGCATGTTCACACCGATAAGCAATTGGCGGATATATTCACTAAACCACTTGATGAGAAAGTGTTTTGCCGGTTGAGAGGTGAATTGAACATCATTGATGCTTCAAACTTGGAGTAGGAACTCCATTTGATACATGCGGGGCATGAGCCTATAACTAATCCTCGATATTTCTCTTATGATGCTATTCATATGTCTTGGATATATTTGTACCTTGCATGTTATCTAACCCGTGTAGGTGCTTGGTTGAATCTAAATCTATGAGATTGCAACTCACTCACATCTTGAGCAATCTCTACATCACCAAGTCTCTACACAATGGTGGTTGAAGACAAGGAAGCACGGAACCATTCAAACATATCCTTTGGCAAATTCCATGTTGAGTCTCATGATTGTCATTTTGGATACACAAGTGCTCTTCCTTGCAAAGCTAACCCATGTAGGTAGATGAACTCAAACTCCAAGTGGTGCTCCCAACCCTTGATGAACTACATCAACCTTGAGCAACCCACACAAGTTCAACTACATGAACAAGATCAACACCACCACCCAAGGTATGATATTCGCTTTACTCCAAGTCATGAGTCAAAGCAACTCGACAAGATGTGAATACATCAAAAGGCTTAAATGAAAAATGGTAACCCCATTTTGAGCTTAAACGATGAGTATGACCTATGATCATGTGCTCTCACTTGACTCCTAAGTCAATATACTCTAACATAGGTGACTTTGTCACCGACCATTTCTAGATGAATTTCTCTAGTGTTTCTCCATGCTTTTGCATCTGCATATTTGTTTCCCCTTTCAAAAAAAACTTCATCTAGAACTTTTTGTTTCTTTTCTTTCCTTTTTGTTCTGCATTTTCTGCATCCAATTCATTGCAAATCTTTCAGTTAATTCCTTGCATATCCTTATGAGATGTTACTTGTCTAGTGAGCTGAGGTGACAAGTGGTTTCACTCTGATGAACTCGGTCACACCGGTTTGTTCTCTTCGGCCCAACCGAAATCCTTCGGTGCAACCAAAGCACACAACTCGGAGTCACCGATTTCATCACAGGAAAGCAAACTTGCCACTTATTCCTGATTTCTGTTTGCTCCAGCTCCACTCAATGATTCTTGTGCTCTGCCAGCATCATATTAGACATGCTGCTTTGCTCTGTGACTCAAGGACCAACCCATTTGTATCACATGTCCAGAAGAGCCCTTCTTGGAAATTGATGTCAAAGGGGGAGAGAGATCACATCAAAGCTTAATCCTTCCTATAGGGGGAGAAAGAGAGAGTACTCAGGGGAGAGAGTTTCTCAACTAGGAGAAAGTAATATCATCAAAGACCCCAGATGCTTGGTGTTCAAGAGGAGAGATGTCACATGTCTTTAAGAGGGGAAAGACATGTTTGGTTGCTTGCTTTAGCTCAAGCTTTGTTGTTTCTTTTTTGTTGCTCTGATTTTCTGTTCCCTATCTTCTCCCAATATCCCATGCAGATTCAGGGGGAGCAAGACATCTAAGGTAAGGAAATCTCTGATTTTATTGCGTATCTTTACCTTTGGGGGCATGTCTATATCCAATGTGGTACTTAGTACTCACTCTACATGTCATCCCAGTCTTGGTTCTCTTGTGGTTTCTCTTGTTTGCTCTGGTCAGTAGGTGTATCTGTGTTATTTAACCTTGTCTGCGCAGGTTCATCCCATCCTAAGACAACTCAAGACCACAAGGTAAGTATATGCATCACAGTCATGTGAATGAGAAGTTCTTGCTGATGTACATACTGTTTGCAAGAAGGACTCATGAGCATGAAGGTACATTTCTCACATTCACATCATTTGCTCTGATGCATATAGCCAAGATACATGTAACACATTGCTTACTCTGTCATGTTTACGCATTCACATGCTCCTATATTCAATATTCACATGATTGCATACATGTAGGGGGAGCATATGCATGTTACATGTCTTTCCAAAGCTTTACTTGCTATTCTCTATATCTTTATCTAAAGCTTTGATGTATGTTGTCATCAATTACCAAAAAGGGGGAGATTGAAAGCACAAGTGCTCCCTGGGTGGTTTTGGTAATTAATGTCAACATATCCCTTGTTGGACTAACACTTTTACCTAGTATGTTTCAGATAAGTTCAAAAATGGAGTGGCATGGACTAGAGGATGTGGAACCTCTTCAAGATGCTAAGGACAAAGGATTGGCTCAAGCTTCAAGATCAAGACTCTACATTTTCTATTTTAGTGATCCAAGATCACATTGAGTCTATAGGAAAAGCCAATACTATCAAGAGGGGATGAGGTGTTGCTTAATGGCTTGCTTGCTCAAAGTGCTTATTGATATGCTCCAAAACCCTCAGCTACCTTCCCACATCCACATATGACCTAAACCAAAAGTCAAACTTGGCCCCACCGATTCTTTCTATCCGGAGCCACCGAGTTCAGTTAACATAGCCACTGCCAGAAACCCTAATCAGTTCGGTCTCACTGATGGGATCTCGGTCTCACCGAGATGCGATTGTAATCTCTCTGTTTCCCTTCGTAACGTTTCGGTCTTACCGAGATGAGCGATTGGTCCCACCAAGATTGCAATGTAAACTCTCTGTTTCCCTTTTGTAACATTTCGGTCTCACCGAGATGAGCGAATCGGTCCCACCGAGTTTACCTGACCAACTCTCTGGTTAGCTTATTACGAAAATTGGTCCCACCGAGTTTGTGTAATCGGTCACACCGAGATTACGTTATGCCCTAACCCTAACCATATCGGTCCTACCGAGTTGCATCTCAGTCCCACCGAAAATCCTAACGGTCACTAGGTTTGTTGAATCGGTCCGACCGAGTTTAACCATTCGGTCCCACCGAGTTTGGAAAATTGTGTGTAACGGTTAGATTCTATGTGGAGGCTATATATACCCCTCCACCCACTCTTCATTCATAGAGAGAGCCATCAGAACATACCTACACTTCCAATACACATTTTCTGAGAGAGAACCACCTACACTTGTGTTGAGGTCAAGATATTCCATTCCAACCATATGAATCTTGATCTCTAGCCTTCCCAAGTTGCTTTCCACTCAAATCTTCTTTCCACCAAATCCAAATACTGTGAGAGAGAGTTGAGTGTTGGGGAGACTATCATTTGAAGCACAAGAGCAAGGAGTTCATCATCAACACACCATTTGTTAATTCTTGGAGAGTGGTGTCTCCTAGATTGGCTAGGTGTCACTTGGGAGCCTCTAACAAGATTGTGGAGTTGAACCAAGGAGTTTGTAAGGGCAAGGAGATCGCCTACTTCGTGAAGATCTACCGCTAGTGAGGCAAGTCCTTCGTGGGCGACGACCGTGATGGAATAGACAAGGTTGCTTCTTCGTGGACCCTTCGTGGGTGGAGCCCTCTGTGGACTCGCGCAACGGTTACCCTCCGTTGGTTGAAGTCTCCATCAACGTGGATGTATGATAGCACCACCTATCGGAACCACGACAAAAACCTGCGTGTCTCCAATTGCGTTTGAATACTCCAAACCCTTCTCTTTACATTCTTGCAAGTTGCATGCTTTACTTTTCGCTGCTCATATACTCATTGCATGCTTGCTTGATATGTATTGTGTTTGTTAAACTTGTTCTTAAGCTCCACTTAAACTTAAGAATTTAAAAAAAAACTGCAACTTTTGGCACTTAGTGTCTAATCACCCCCCTCTAGACACCTCTTCTCGATCCTTTTAGTTTTTTCTTATGTAATGTAGTATTGATTCTTCTTTTGACATATACTTCATCATCATCGTTGAGGGAGTCCTGGATTAGGGGGTCTCCGGACAGCCGGACTATATCCTTTGGCCGGACTGTTGGACTATGAAGATACAAGATTGAAGACTTGGTCCCGTGTCCGGATGGGACTCTACTTGGCGTGGAAGGCAAACTAGGCAGTATGGATATGGATATCTCCTCCTTTGTAACCGACCTTGTGTAACCCTAGCCCCTTCCGGTGTCTATATAAACCGGAGGGTTTTAGTCCGTAGGACAACATACAATCATACCATAGGCTAGCTTTTAGGGTTTAGCCTCTCCGATCTCGTGGTAGATCAACTCTTGTAATACTCATATCATCAAGAATAAATCAAGCAGGACGTAGGGTTTTACCTCCATCAAGAGGGCCCGAACCTGGGTAAAACATCGTGTCCCCTGCCTCATGTTACCATCCTCCTTAGACACATAGTTTGGGACCCCCTACCCGAGATCCGCCGGTTTTGACACTGACATTGGTGCTTTCATTGAGAGTTCCTCTGTGTCGTCGCCATTAGGCTTGATGGCTCCTTCAATCATCGATAGCGATGCAATCCAGGGTGAGGCTTTTCTCCCTGGACAGATCTTTGTATTCGGCGGATTCGCACTACGGGCCAATTCGCTTGGCCATCTGGAGCAGATCGAAAGTTACGCCCCTGGCGACCAGGTCAGGTTTGGAAGCTTAAACTACACGGCCGATATTCGCGGAGACTTGATCTTTGACGGATTCGGGCCCCTGCCTTGTGCGCCACGTGGTCACGATGAGTACGATTTAGCTCTACCATCGGACAGTGTTCAGGAGATCGCACCGGCAGCCGCTCTGACCCTCGATTCGGAGCCAGTTGCGCCATCCATGGATGGGTGGATAGACCCCACCACGGAGGCCGTACCCTCAGCGGCGATCGAGCCGAATATCGACCTTACCCTTCACGAGAGCCGTGTTGCCAAATTGCCGGACCCTTCTCCGGCCACGGACTCCGAACCGCCTGCACCCATTCCTATCGAATCCGATTGGGCGCCTATCATGGAGTTTACCTCCATGGATATTTTTCAGCACTCGCCCTTTGGCGACATACTGAACTCATTAAGGTCTTTCTCCTTGTCAGGAGACTCCTGGATGAACTATGTCTAGCAGGATTGGGATGCGGATGACGAAGAAGGCTGCCTTGGCAGCCGCACAGTAAACAACCTCACCAACTAAAGTATCTGACAGGTCGTTAAGACCATGGACACAGTTGGACGAGTCCGGTACAGCTATATATAATTGATACGGGTTTGATGGCTATACCCCTATTACAATACAAGGGGCTCAACGCGCGTGCACAAGTGGCAATAAAGCTCACCTTTACTCATTTTGAACTATATATTGTTTATTTAGTATAACTTAACTTTTGCACGGCAACTTTTCAATTAAGTTCCTCTCTTTTTCAGATGACCATCGTGCTACACCCGTCCAGGATACGGCACAATGAAGACATAGGCGCAGACGTGCAGCAGGGACCCGTTCCAAGGATTCTTTGTAGATTAAGACCCTGCGTAAACCTTTTTTACTGTCTCTTGTTGATTTACATCCCTCGGATTCTTAGTACAATCGAGAAGGATGCTGACGTCTTGGCATGTGACCACGCCAGAATAATGCACGCACCTGGACATCAGGGGCTTATTACAAAGGGTACTATTTAGACCCGGTTTAGACCATAAAGACTGAATACCTTAGGGAGTGTTCGGCGTCGCGAGTTTGGCCTTATATGCATCAGCTCCGAATCATGTCTTTGGTCAAATGTTGGGTTTGCCCGGCTCCTGTGTTTTGCTGCCTTACGTTCCGCTCTATCGGCTAAGGCGGCACCAGGAGAACTACTGCGATTGTGCCCTGGTCCATCCGGACAAGCACCTCAGTAGAGAAAGCCGAAAACTGACTGTCATGATATAGCGTGGGACTGGTCAACCACTCGATGACCTATTGGAATCTTCGGGATTCCTCCGCATTAATGAAGGGCCGTTTCCCGGCCAGGCATGTACGCACCCCGAATCTGGATGAGTGCGGAGCCACCAGGGGCTATATAGTAGCCCCACTGTCAAACTCCTCTGGCTAAGTGAAAGTGTTAAAGCATTATAGTCTGGTTGCCTAGTTCGCTGCGCTATCACCTCCTTAATAGGACCAAGACTTTGGATTAAGTGTGAATATGCGTCTTCTGTGAACACCCCCGCATTATATGCGTGGGGGCTGAAGCCGACAACTGCAATCTTTCAGGTTATATACATGTATACATAAACGGCCGCACAGGAGGCATCACAATACTTTCGGGCAAAAGTATAAATACAACCTTGATAAATTCAATAAAACGTTGTTTTTACAATGGGAATACATGTCACTCAAACATAACATTCTTCGAGCAATGGGCCTCTATCAAACGAGTGCCCTCAAGAACTTCTTCAAAATAGTGCTCGGCAGCCACTCGGCCTATGGCCGAACCCTGCGCCGCGACAGTGGTGGCATCCATCTCCGCCCAATATGTTTTGACACGGGCAAGGGCCATCCACGAGCCTTCTATGCACGCCGACCTCTTCATCGCATTAATGTGTGGCACCGCACCAAGGAACTGCTGCACCAAGCTAAAATAGCTGTTCGGCTTTGGCCTTTCCGACCACAGATGATCCACGACAGACCTCATGGCGAGTACGGACAATCTATTGAGTTCGGCCCATTCGGCAAGCTGATCAGTCAATGGAAGCGGACGCTCTGGAATGTTAAATTGCGACCAGAACAGCTTGTCCACTTCACAATCTGTTTGATCTCGGAAGTATTCGGCCGCATCGACAGGGGTCGCCGCCAAGTCCAGATATGCGTCGGCCGAACTCCACAGCCGATCCAGAGGGGCATAACGCGGATCGTCAAACTTCCTCCGCAGCATAAAGGGCTTCCCGGCCACAATGCCCCCGGCTTCACGCAGTTCCTCCTTCTTTGCTCTCATTGTAGAGCGGGTGTCTTTGGTCGCCATTGTGGCCTTTTCGAGGTCCATAGCCTTCGCCCGGTTCTCTTCTTCAAGAAACTGGTAGCAGTCGGCAGTGTCTTTTAACTTCACAGCCATTTTGGCCATTTTCTCTTTGATCTCGCTATGCGCGGCCTTCTCGGCTCTCAACTCTTCGGCCGCCTTCAAAGCGGCCGCATTACTACTCCTTGCTTGCTCCTTGGCTCGGGCAAGCTCCGCCCGCAGGACCTCCACGGTGGCAGCTCCATCTGCAGTCACAACATATTAAAGATACTGGCATCATGCTGCTCTTACTATGTGACAATCACTATAAACATCACCTACCCTGTGCCTCGTCAAGCCGCTTGTTAACAAGCTCGATGTCGGCATCCGCCGCATCCAGTCGCCGCTTTAGTTCGGCAACCCCATCAGTCCGGCTAGCCACAAGAGCTTCAGACACCTGCACATAAAGGCGGTCTGGTTATTACCTGGGACTATGATCCTCTGTTCGCCGCCGTTCTCGACGACAACCAGAGTCTCACGGGCTACTATCTACACAGGGCACACCTCAAAATATGCGGTACTATCACAAATGTATATCATTTCACGTATCTCAAAGCCCGTCAGTACACTCATAAAGGCTTCATGCAACCCACTTTCGGCGGACGAAATCCTTTCAATCACCGTACCCATCAATGTACGGTGCTCTTCTGAGATAGTGGCTCGCTCTAGCAGATCCCTCAGTGCGTCCGACCGCATACCAGATGGTGCCGGATTCTTTTGGTTGCTCTCTTCAAGAGCCGGATACTGGGGACTTCGGGCGACCATAGGATTATCTTCTGGCCTCACCGGATCCAGAGTGACCCTCCGCGACGACACTTCAAGGTCGCCCGCTTCTTGAGCTGGGGAATCCAGGGGAGGCGTTTCGCTCTCCATCATCTCCGAAAGAAGATCCCCCGAAGATGAGCCCTGCTGAGAAGGGCTAAGATCCAAACTGCAAGATAAATGCTTCAGTCATTTTCCTCAAAGGTAAGGTAGTATATCTTCACTACTAAGCACTTTTTTATTACTTATAGCTCGTTAGAGGGCTGATCCCTGCGCGGACTTTGTGCGGCAAGAGCACCCTCCGAGGCAGGACCCTCTGGTGAAGTTTTCTTCTCCCGTTTGGAAACTTTGGTTTCCGGATCTTCAGAGGTAGTCCTCTTCCTCCCTCGGGGCGAGGGAACGTCAGATTCTTCCCCTTGGTTATCCTCCCTCACGAAGGCGCTCATTCCCTCGGTTGGAATAGGTAGCGGTGGAGGCCCGCTTTCGCCCTCTTCATTCCCCCCTTCATCTTCCTTTGAGGGCATTGGGCAGGGTGCTGGCTCGAGCATTTTTTCCAGCACCGGATTGTCCAAGCCTTCAGGAAGGGGGGCCGAACACCGGATCATCTTCGCCTTTGCTATCCAGTCCTGGTCAAAGAGCGACTCTTCAGAATGATGTCATGATAAATAAAAAGACGGTGTGTTCGGCCATGGGATTGCTTACTTGGGCCGCGGTGCGGTTGCTGCTTAGGCCCACATCCTCGGTAGTGTACGGACACTCTTCTTGGGGTCCGAAGAACAATTTGTACAACTCCTCGCGCGTCAGGCCGAGGAAGTTCTGGATAGTGCGCGGTCCTTCCGAGTTGAATTCCCACATACGGAGGGGCCGACGTTTGCAAGGCTGGACTCGACGAACCAGCATGACTTGGACTACCATAACCAAAATGTGACGCCCCAAGACCGATGCTCGAGAAGACTTCCATAGGTTCCGGGTTTCTCCATGTGTTTCATTTTGCTTGCTCCTTTTATTTTTTTTGCATTCATCATTGCATCATGTGCATTGCATCATGTCTCATGCAACCCGTTCTAAAACTCAACCAAATAAATCGTATGGATCTTCGATCCATTTAAACCGAGGGGACTCACATGGTGATTGCTCTTTATAACATACTCTCCCAATATTTTAGGGAGCTATTATAAATATTCCATTAATTTGGAATCATCTTAACACACTTGCATTTTCCCCATGTCTTTCCTAGTTCAAGCTTGACTTCAAAACCTTGCCAAAAATTCTCTTCCCATTTACTGAGGTCCCTCCAAAAGACCGAACATTTTTTGGACCTTCACAAACCTCACTTCCTATTCAAATCATTTGAATTTAAATCAAATGAGTTTGAATTTAATCTTTCAATCTTGGCCATTTCTATTCCCGCGGAATGAGCACATTTTTGTGAATCCGGGGAAATTATTCCCATGTGCAACTCCTTCCCTAACCCTCTCTTTCTTCTCCTCTCTCTAACTTTCTTTTATGTTAAAGTAAATAAGTTTTTTTAAGAGAGAGGGAGAGATAGCAGCAGTGCCCTTTGGGCCTCACTGTTTAGCCCAGCCATGCCTCTAAGGTCTCCCGCGGCCTCCAAGGCCCAAGCCGGCCCAACCTTCTCCCGTGCCGGCCCACCTTTCCCCACTAACCCTAGCACCCTGGCCCGATCCTTTTTTCCTCGTACCCTTCCACCCAGCGCCGCCAGGGAGACCGCAGCCCGATCCCCATCTCCCATCTCTCCCTCCTCTCGCTAACCTCGCAACGCAACAGAGGAGGATCCCCGCGCCCGATTCCCCAGTTCCTCACGCTGGAGATGTTCTCCCAGCCGCCGCCCGCTCCTCCCATGCCTCCACCGCCGCCGAGTTCCACCAGGAGGACCACTCCGTGCGCGACCCAGCGCCTTGCTTCCCTTCCCCGTGCATGGGGCTACTTCCTCGCCCTCGCTGCCTGCCCACGGGTCACGCGGCCTGAGGCCGGCAACTAGCGCCGCCGTGGCCGTCCGTCTACCTCCTCCTTCATCCGCCTCGGCAAGCCGCCGCTGCGCCAAGTCCCCGCCGTCCGACCGTCGCCCTGCCTCTCCTCCTGCTTCTCCGCGTCGCCCTCAACCCGCCTAGACGTTGCCACGAACAGCAGCAGCTGCTGCACCCTCTCGTCCTCGAGACTCGCGTCCCCGTCACCAAGTTCATGGTCACCGCCGCGCCCTGCATCCGCGTTCCTGCCATCGCCCGCAGCCGCCCTGAGCTCGTCTTCGGGCATGCTCCATGCTGCCAGGGCTCTACCTGGTGCTGATTCTTGCTGCTGCTTGACTTTGTGCAACCTTGAGGCCTACTGTCATTGAAATGCTAAGACGCAACCCCGAGGCCTCCCCGCTCGCTGCCAAAAACCACCGTGGCACAACTTACACCCCATGCATCTATGATCCTCGTTCGCACGCCAAGACCGAACCCGTCAAGTACCCTTTGGATGCGTCAAGTGCCACGATGTCGTAATAATTTCTTCTTGAACGTGTACGACCACGCGGATTCGCCAAGTACCACGACATCCGGAGCCCCTTGAAAACGTCAAGTTCGACTACCGTAGCACCGAAGACCTTGGATGCTCGAACGAGTACCGAACGAAACGCCAAGTACCACTATCGCCGAGTACGACTACTTCCACGATGATACGGGAACAACTACCGTCGACCCTCGAAGCCTCCATGGACATCAAGTCCCTCGTCGTGATCCCAAACATTTACGGAAAATTGTGCAACTAAGGACGTGAACGACTACCGCCGCCAAGATCTCGAGTACCTCTGCCGTTGTCATGTACCCCTACTTCCATTACGAACGTCCCAAGAACGTCTACTTCCTCTACTTGGCACCGAACGAGAATCGTCCTGTTTGCACACTTCGAAGGTATAACCCCGAGACGATGTCCGTGAACGAATGCTTGCGATGTTTGAGATGCTCGTGTTTGCACCATATCCAAATTGTCACTCGTTTCCTTGTCGCCAACTCGGGGAACACGCGGAATCCGGGATCACCCCACCATCTTTTGCATGCTCCTGTCATATTTTCCTTTTGCACCGGTATTTCCATGAGCTACCGGAACCGTTATCGTTGCCATGGCACTCCCTTTCTTTCCACCATGGTGACAAATGCTTCTTAATGCTCTTGTCAACTTTTAATAAAAATTGCATAAACTTGCACATGTCATCCGCATCATGATAACAACATTTAAAATGTTTAAAATTGTTGTTGCATTAAATTACTAAGTCATATGGGGATTTACCGGATTTGTTGTTTGTTATATCCGGCCCCATCTAAATTGTTTAGATGGTATAGTTTTGTTATGCTTCACCTCTTGCCATGTTAACCAACATTTAATATTGTTGAGTACCTAACCGGGAGTGAACTAAATAATTGATGTGGTTCTGCAGTATGGGCACATCCTTGGCTGGACCCCAGCTCAGCCCCTTGCTGATCCATGACATCAGTTGTGGTGGAGGGCCCAAGCGAAACGCGGGGGAAGCTACCCACTTGGCACTTCTGGGAGCGGTGACATAGAACCACTCCCGTTGCCATAATTCGGGCACCTCTGGAAAAGAACCCTTTGGCCATGGAGCTCCAGCGATCTTGCTTATTAATGCACCTCCGCACGCTGCATGCTGCCCCTCGACCGTCTTCGGCTTCACATCAAAGGTCTTGAGCCACAGGCCGAAGTGAGGGGTAATGCGGAGGAAGGCCTCACATACGACAATAAATGCCGAGATGTGGAGAAAGGAATCCGGGGCTAGATCGTGGAAATCAAGCCCGTAATAGAACATCAAACCCCTAACGAAGGGATCCAGAGTGAGGCATAATCCTCGGAGGAAGTGCGAGATGAACACGACGTCTTCATTGGGTTCAGGAGTAGGGACGACCTGCCCTCGGGCAGGCAGCCGATGCGAAATTTTGGCGGTCAGGCATCTTGCCTCCCTCAACTTCTTGATATCCTCTTCCGTGACGGAGGAGGGCATCCACCGGCCCTGGAGGCTGGATCCGGACATGATTGAAGGTCCGAAGCATCTGACCTGGGCTTTGGGTGTTAGAACTCGAGGCGGGGGAAGGATTCGATTGAGCATGGGAGGAAAAAAGTAAAAGCCTTGTCCCTTTATAAAGAGGGTGAATATCAAGCGTCCTCCTCGTGGACGTTTGGGACTTGCCTAAAATCTAGGAGTCCTAGGCGCGGTTGGGTTACCCACGCCCATATGATGAGAATCCCGTAATAAGGGGGACACGATCTCTGCTTTGACAAGATGTGTCAAGAAACCGCCTCGCGTTATGTGCGGGGCTAGTTAAAGAAAAACGGTTCAAATAATCACTGAGCCATGGCACGATGTCATGTTGCCAAAACGTGTCAGCAGATTAGATTTGTGGAAATATTATTCTCTCTACAGTGGTATGTGGAACTTATTTTGCAGGATCAGACACTATCCTTTTATTCAAACTCTTCTGTGGTGTATCCGGAGGAGGAACCCCCCTTGCAATGTCGAGGACAACACTGCGTGCCGGACTCATCGTCATTGAAGCATGGTTCAGGGGCTACTGAGGGAGTCCTGGATTAGGGGGTCTCCGGACAGCCAGACTATATCCTTTGGTCGGACTGTTGGACTATGAAGATACAAGATTGAAGACTTCGTCCCGTGTCCGGATGGGACTACTTGGCGTGGAAGGCAAGCTAGGCAGTACGGATATGGATATCTCCTCCTTTGTAACCGACCTTGTGTAACCCTAGCCCCTTCCGGTGTCTATATAAACCGGAGGGTTTTAGTCCATAGGACAACACACAATCATACCATAGGCTAGCTTTTAGGGTTTAGCCTCTCCGATCTCGTGGTAGATCAACTCTTGTAATACTCATATCATCAAGAATAAATCAAGCAGGACATAGGGTTTTACCTCCATCAAGAGGGCCCGAACCTGGGTAAAACATCATGTCCCCTGCCTCCCGTTACCATCCTCCTTAGACGCACAGTTCTGGACCCCCTACCCGAGATCCGCCGGTTTTGACATCGACAATCGTCATCTTCCCTCATTGGGTTGCTGTATTGATCGTAGTCTTCCTCGTTGGCGACTCCATCCATTCCGATGATGTTCCTTCTGCCTCTCCTCACGACAACACAACTGGGATTGCGTGGGTTAGTTATGAAGAAGCATTGTGTCACGTGCCTAGCGTGTACCCATGGCTCATTTTTTGTGATAGCGTTCACGGTAGCGCTCTTGGCGTCAGGTATATAGTCATGGTAGTGAAATTCCGGTTTTCTCTTTCGACATTCTTAGCCCATCTGACATGGAACATCATCATGTTGTGCAGTTCAGAGTAGTCAAGCTCCCGGATCTCCTCGACCCTTCCGTAAAATCTTTCAGTTGCATCATTGTCGCTGTCGGTCATGCATTCCATTGTCACCCCTGAGTTCTGATCATCACTGTCCATATCTTTGGCCTCCGTGTAGAACGTGTATCCGTTGATATCATATGCCTGATAGGTTACGAGGTTGGGCGAGGGGCCATGTGCTAAGGCGTATATGAGCAATCCGTCCTTAGAGCCCTCCTCCGGGGGATTAGCAATAATATGCTCTTTGAACCAATGCAGGAAAGTGGAGTTGTGCTCTCTAGTAACTTCGACGTCCGTCCTGCATACCCCCCGGTCACGATACTTCTTTGTGATAACTTCTTTGTGCAGTGCCACAAAAGGATCTACCTCGTCCAGGTGTTGTAGCACTACCAAGTTTGCTCTGTCAAAGTCGCTGCATCGATCTGAGTATGCCACGTGCAGTTCCCTGCAACCGTTGGAGTGACCTTCTCCTTCGAGCCTCCCATCGTGCTTGTTAACGGGCAAACCAACACTAACACCAGGCGGCTGGTCTGCACCATACATAAAATTCTCGTAGAAAGAGATGCACTCTTGTGTCAGATAGCCCTGGATGATGCTTCCATCCGGACGGGACATGTTATGAACGAATCCTTTGATGATCCCATTCATCCTCTCAAATGGCATCATGTTGTGCAGAAATGATGGCCCTAGGTCTATTATGTGGTCCACAATATGGACACACAGATGCACCATCACGTCAAAGAACGCGGGTGGGAAGTACATTATCCCTCTAAGGGTTCAGTATCACAACGATCTCTTCCTGTAGCCTTCGGACCTGCTTCACACTGATCGACTTTCGAGAGATGACGTCGAAAAAGTTGCAGAGACCAATAAGTGTGTCATAGACGTGCTTGTCCATTATCCCTCTAAGGGCAATAGGTAGTATCTGTGTCATCATCACTTGACAGTCATGGGACTTCATCCCGCTGAACCTTTTCTTGTCCGTGTCTAGATATTTGCTTATCTTGCCATAGTAACTAGAACTAACTTTGACTCCGGTAAGGCGCTTAAAGAATTGATCGATCTCATCCTGACTTAAGGTGAAGTAAGAAGGGGGGCAACAATCCTCTTTATTTATTTTCTTGCCCTTCTTCTCCCACGCCTCTGTCTCCGTCTCTGTCTCGTCTAAATTTTTACGGGGCGGCGTGTGCAGATCTTCCCTGATATTCAAATCTTGCAAGTCTTTTCTTGCCTTCGGCCCATCCTTGGTCTTATCCGACATGTTCATTAGTGTCGCGAGCAAGCTCTCAAGGACATTCTTACAGATATGCATTTGATCAAGGCAATGAGGTGTATCGAGTTTGTGCCAGTACTCCAAGTCCCAGAACACACACCTCGTCTTCCACACCTTCAGCAGCGGCTCCGACGCCGTTTTCATCCTCTTTCTTGACGCGGGGCACTCCTTCCAATTTTTCAACAGCTCATCGATTTCAGCGCCGCTCCGCTTACGTGGAGGTCCTCGATGCTCAGCGTGACAATTGAATAGATCTCCATGGTTTCTCCACGGTTGTCCTGTTCGAGCCATTCCCATGTACACGATTTTCCCAGACCCGCCATCTTTCCTTGGCGTTAGCTCCTGAGACGTCATATCATCCATGCACCATGTGCATCTGCAATATCCATGTCACACCTGACCCGCGACATATCCGTAACCAAGATAGTTGTGCACCGTCGTGATCAGCGCGACTCTCATGTAGAAATGCTCGCCTTTGCTAGCGTCCCATGTCTTGGCCAGTGTTTTCCATAACGTGTCTAACTCCTCTTGAAGTAGCCCCAGATACAAATTAATATTATTTCCTGGTTGTTTCGGCTCTTGAATAAGCATGCTCATGTGAATGTACTTCGACTTGATGCACAACCAGGGGGGAGGTTGTACATCCATACAAACACGGGCCATGTGCTATGGTTGGTGTTCTGGTTGCCAAACGGATTCATGCCATCGATACACGTGCCGAGCATGATGTTCCTTGCATCACATTTGAAATACCGATAAGCTGTTCAACACTCTATAGTGGCTTCCATCCTTGATGTGTCTCAGCTTCGGATCATCTCCATCGTCGGGCTTCTTCCTCCCCACGTGCCAGCGCATTAACTTTGCCTCCTTGGGATCTACAAAATACCGCTGGAGACGGGGGGTGATTGGTAAGTACCATACAACTTTCTGGGGATATTTCTTCCCGGCCTTCTTGTATCAAGAAGCATTGCACACCGGACAGCTTGTTTTTTCTGCATGCTCCTTCCGATAAATTATGCAATCGATGATGCATGCATGGTATCTAACATGCGGCAGATCAAGAGGTCACACAATCTTCTTGGCTCATCAACACTAGTAAGACATAGAGTCCCCGCAGGAAGAACATCCTTTAGGTACTTGAGATGCTCATCGAGGCTAGTGTCGATCCATTTGTTTTTAGCCTTCCTCTCCAGGAGTTGGAGCATGAAACTCAAGCGGGTTACCTCAGGATTGCAACCATCATACAATGGGGTGTTCGAGTCTACCACCAGTTGCTCCAGCTTAGCCTCCTCTCTAGAAGCAGCTCTCTCAGTACTCATCTCCTTGCGAAGCAGTGCTTGAACATGAGGGTCCCACACGATTGAACTTAGTACCGATGAACTCTGCTGCATGGAGTCCATGTTCTCTTCGCCGCCATGTCCGGCCCCTTCTCCTCCACCATGTCCGGCCCCTTCTCCACCGCCATGTCCGGCCTCTTTTCTGCCGCCATTATCGATCATCTCTTTGTCTTGCCCCCTGTCATCATTGCTTGCCCCGTTGGCGTCCTCCACATCGTCATCCTCATCTTCAATTATCCACCGAGTATAGCCATCCATGAAACAAGTCATGAGCAGGTGCGCTTCGACACGACCATTGTCATAGGGGTCGAGCCAAACTATTTCTTTGCATTTTCGACACGTACATAAAACCTCTATCCGGTTATTTTCTTTCATGTCCTGCACCACCGACCGCAACCACCTTTCCACCATCGTTCCACTGACCATCATGAACGTCTGCACGGTAATAATAAAAAAATTGATTATAAAAATGTGTGCATGCATCGGCATGACCTTCCCTAAAAATAGGACATATAGATCTAGAGTTTGCCTGGAATTCGCCGAAATGGAAATAAATCGACATTTCGGGAAAACATAGGCAACTCAAAAGCACAATTTGGCATCAACTCATGCCAGACACAAAATTTCCATCATATTGCCCAATTATCTTATCACACACACATACACATATTTCCATTTTGCAAAAGCATGAAATTTTAATCACCTCTATCTCGAGATCGAGCACACGGTGGAGATGATGATGTAGGGAGATCAAAAGTGCACAAAGCTCTTCTTGACAAAGATAGACCTAGTTAGGAGGAAATAGGTCACTTAAATAAACGCTACATCTACCTAGCTAGCTAATTTGGGAGGAGACAACTTCAACTAGTGGAGGGGGAAGGAAAAAGAGAAAGGAGATGCATTAATAGAGGTGGTGTAGTTAGCTAGGAGTAATGAAGAGAGAGAAAGGTAGGTAGAAGAGGAAGAGTAATGGGGGGAGAAGTATTGAGGAAGAAGAAGAGTGAGAGAGGGAGGATGGGAGGTAGGGGAAAGGGAGGAGAGGAGATGGGGGAGGGGAGGATGGGTGGTTGGAAAAAGGTGGTGGGGTGCTGCGACTTAGCAGTAGCGCAGGAGCGAAAACGCGCTACTGATAAGAGCGTAGCAGCAACGCATGTTTCTCACACGCGCTATTGCTAAACGAGGTCAACCATGTGGACAATTTCAAAATTAGTAGCAACGACGTGAGCAAAAAGCGCACTACTACTATTTCTGTAGCAGTAGCGCGCACCGTGACCCCGCGCTGCTGCTAAACTTAGGGTGTTGGTTACTGTCGGTCAATTTTTGTAGCAACGCGGTTTAGCCCTCACGCGCTACTGCTAAATTTGCATCAGTAGTGGGTTTTTCTTGACTGCGCTACTACTAATTAGCAATAATGCTTCTTTTTGTGCCGTGCTGCTGCTAATATTCTGTGTATAAAGTTTTCCCTAGTAGTGGTCTCTGCGCCCAAAATGGTGACCCTGGGTGTAATTCGTGTCCATTTAATGATCACACAGAATTGGTGTTTGGCTCCTCACTTTTTTAGGTACCTTATATTATCATCTACACATTTGTAATCATAAGCTGCATTTTTCATTTGTGCGCATAAGTTTTATATCATCTTGGAGTACACTTTTGGTAGTAACATTATGTTATATGCTCAATGAAGAGTTCGTCCATGGATAGCCTATCAATGCTGCTAGATTTTGTCAAGCTCTTATATATCGAAATGTATAGTTATGATCTAAACATAATTATTGGCTTGCTGCGATGCTTTCGGTCTCTCGAGAATTTATATATGGAGGTGATGATTTCATGCACATTGAAAGACTGTATATATTGTACTAGAATTAACTGTTCAGCTGTTGCTCTTTCGACATACTCTTTTTTCAGACCTTAACTGTTTTCAAATCTTCATGTCTACTTAGGTACTACAAGTACATGGAAAAAAACGTATAACCAATCGGTGGCGTAATAAGCACTAGGATTTTCTCAGTTCTCGTGACATTCATTTGAGGACAATTACGATGGAAGGATATGCATCCAACCAGGCAAACAGAAGCTTTGTCACATTCTTCCTGTTGAATGCGAGGTTAGTATTGTCCCTGAGGCTTAAGTTTTACCGCAAGAGATTTCTCACGGACGGACACGTTGAAGAGCAAAAAAAGAAGTTTCAGGTGGACAAATGGGCTTCTAAACATGCTCGGCTTCTATTTACAACAAGTTGTAGTCATCGTGCAATAAATTTTTATGCGTAGGATGTTGATTTTATGGATCAGACCGATCCATTTGTTTGTGACTGGGAAAAAGAGTGGTTGGGTTAGATGTTACTGCCATGTTCAATCTGGGTTTTGTCTAAAAATTTCATGAACAATTAATCCTTGGCCTTTTTGTACCGTTTGTAAGCTTGAGTTACATGTTGTTGCGCTCGTACTCCCCTCCACCTGCCACTACACCGCCGCATCTTCCACGACTCTTGTTCCTTCCCGTCCGAGGCCTTTCCGTCGTTCTCCGCCTTGGTTCGCTCGCTGTGCCCGCCTCCGTCTGGCGTTGTCAACATGGTCAACAACCAAGAGGAATCAGGAGATGGACTATATGTGGAGAGGCTGACAGTAGGGACCCACCAGGGTCATTGCATTACGCAAGCTGGTGCCTCGTTATTACAAGCCAGGACAAGTCATCGACGTCTCATCTCACACCGGCGATGCATAGGCCGGCGCGGCGGCGGATTTGTTAAAATTACACAATGAGCGGATAACACCAGTGACCCAGCAACTCGCCTAGTTGTTTTTTAGTTTTAGAGACGAAGCTCAACTGCATGCTGTGCGGGGGCTGTGGCCCGTCTAGCCCACGCTTACGCTTTTATTTAAGCACATGACGAGCCCAGTTGATATCTTTTTTATTTCTGAAAATGGCTAGCCCAGTTATGTTTTTTAGAGAACACCAAAACCGAGGCCTGCTTTCTTTTCTCAGCCCTGCCTTGCAGCAAATTTTCAAGACGAGGGAGGGATGTAAAGTAGTAAGAAATGGGCTTCCCCAGAAAATGGGATATAAGTTGTACGAAATGGGCTATAAATTTCTAAACCAAAGCCAACCGGCAATTACATTAAAATATCAATTTTTTTTGGATTTCTCTACTCTCTAATCTTATAAAAACCAAAGCCAACTGGCAATTACATTAAAAGATCATCTTTTCTGCCACAAGATAAACTACTCATACAAATGCATCTTCATGTTCCCTGCAATGCACGGGCATCTTTCTAGTTAAGATTTTAAATTTCATTCATTTTTTTGTGGAGAGTTGTTTTTTGAATTTTATTTTGATATAATTTTTAAAAATTAATTTTTACGCGACTCGAAATTTTGTGATTAAAAGAGTTTGGACCCCCCTGAAATATGAAAATTTTCGTTATTTTTTTAGCAGTGCCCAGAATATATGGTCTGTAATGCTAATAAAAAGAATATGGGCTTAAAATATCCTTAAGAATTAGCAAATAGGCTGTAAAATATTGAAAATAATGGCTAATGGGTTGTATGTTGTTTTCCACAGATTTGGAGGCTGACTTCTGGGCCTACTAGGTTGACGATGACGCTGTCCTAAATTTTCTTTTGACGCGTACGCAAGGCTTTGTCAACTTAGTCAACACAGAGCAGTGACTGTTGGATGTCCATCCAACGGCCGCCGTGCTTCTTCAATCTCTGATCTTCCTGCTCCAGCCGCCGAAACCAGCGCCTGCGGGACTACCTGCTCCCTCCTCCCGTTGCTGGCTATGCTGCCGCCAGGCCATCCCTCTACCCACCCGCACATCCTGTTATTTTCTGGCAACATCAGCCTCACCCCGCAGCCAACCAGTCAGTGCTAGTACACCCCTTAGCATGGGCATCCATTGCGGTGGCTTCGCCGGCTCCGGGTCATTCCCTTCCTGGGCCTCGCCCTCGTCCATCGTGTTTGTGCTCTCAGCACAGTGAGGTCAACATGGTCAACAAACAACAACCATTAGAATAGGCTGATAGTAGAGGTCCACACAAGGAAACGCCTCCTTATTACGTGCAAAATAATGATTCCTCCACCTGACAGCTGGGACCCACTAGAAGGGCCTCTGTATTTCTTGAAAAAACGTTCCCCCCATTCTCAGCTCGGACCCACCAGCTATATCTTCGCACACAAGGAAGTGCCTCCTTATTACGCACAAAAAAATGAATACTCCCCCTGCTAGCTGGGACCCACCACTATGGGAGGCTGACTTGTGGGCCTACTAAGATGACGGGGACGGAGGGCTTTGTCAACTTAGTCAATATGAACGATTCTAGCTCCAGTGTCCGTACGATGTCCATCCAACGGTCCTAGTGCTTCTTCAACCTCTTGTCTTCTTGCTCTAGCCGCCCAAACAAGCGTCGGCCGTGCCGCCGGCTCCTGCCTCCCGTGTCCGCCTGTGCTGCCACTGCTGGCCATGCCATCCCTCTATACTCACCCACACCTCCTGTTATTCTCCGGCGACGACAGCCTCACACCGCAGCCAAAGCAGTCAACCCACGTACTCCCCTCCGCGTGAGCATCCACTGCCGTGTCTTCCTCGACTCCGTGTCGTCCCCTTTCTAGGCCTCGCCGTCGTCCACCGCCCTGTTGCTCTCGGTGCGGTGTGGTCAATGTGCTCAAGGAACGACTTTGATTGGAAGAGTACTATACGTGGAGAGGCTGACAGCTGGGTCCACGGCCGCAGCATGGAAGTGCCTTTTTATTACGCGGAAAATAATGATTCCTCCACCTGACAGTAGGGACCCACCGGACGGGCCACCATATTTCACGAAAAAATGTTTCCCCTGACTGCTGGGACCCACCAGCTACATCTTAGCACGCAAGGAAGTGTCTGACAATCGGGACCTACCTGGTCGAAGCGTACATAGCGTTGTCATTCTGGTCGCGAATGTGTACGTACATACGATCGGTCTGTCTGTAGGCTCTAGCGATGAACCGTGGTCGTGTAAGGAAGGGCACGTGTCGTAGTAGAGGCACTCACGTAGCATGTACACTTACGTAGAACGGCTAGGGTGCAAGAAAGTAAATACGGCCACATACGTACATATGGGCGGGGTCTCGAACGCCTACTCGTGCATACGTACGGCCAGGGCTTGTGTACATGGCTGTGACTGGGTTAGAACGGAGAAACTGTGTCGTCATCGTGTTCATGGGGAGGCAACAGAATGCGTCTTGTTCATTGGGAGGCAACGGAACGCGTGCTGCTCATCGGGAGCCAACCGACTTGGACGAAACAGCTGATGGAAATGAGGCCTGGCTTACCGCAGAATGGAGGAAACGGCCTTGTGTTCGACCGGCCACGGTTGAAACGGGATCCTGTTCATCGGGAGGGGTCTAGCATACCGCAAAACGGAGGAAATGGACCTCCTATGGTCGAAATGGGGTCCTGTTGATCGGGAGGGATGTGGCATACTGCAAAACGGAGGAAACAGACTTGTGTTGGAGCGCTACGGTTGAAACGGGGGTCCTGTTCATCAGGGGGGGGGGTGCCGTACCGCAAAACGGGACTCCACGAGATACTGTTCATCTCCACCGTCGACCTCCTCCAGCCTCCACGGGCTACTGTTCATCCATGTCGACCTCCTCCAGCCTCCACCTGTGACTGTTCATCCACGGGCTCCTATTCATCCAGCCTCCACCACGTGCTCCTCCATCGGCTACTGTTCAACCAGCCCTCTCCACAGGGTCCTGTTCAAACACCCCTCCATGGGCCACTATTCATCCAGCCCTCTCCACGGGGTCCTGTTCAACCACCCCTCCACGGGCTACTGTTCATCCGGCCCTCCACTGGCTACTGTTCAACCAGCCCTCCACTGGCTACTGTTCAACCAGCCCTACAAGGGGTTCTGTTCATCCAGCACTCCACGGGGTCCTGTTCATCCACTGGCTCGATCGATCGGGGTACTGTTGATCCAGTGGCACCGGCCTCTACCACCACGAGGTCTTATTCATCCACCCCCCCACAGGGAACTGTTCATCCAAGCCCCCTCAACAACACTCATTGTTCATCAAGGGAAGGAGGCAGCAGTGTTCGATCGGCTTTAGTTAGCAGAAGTAGCGAAGGAATCACTCGGGTTCAGTTAACAGCAAGGGATCAATCGATCGCTCGGGTTCAGTAATGTGTAGCCTGCAGTGCAATCACTCGGGTTCAGTTACAGCCCAACGCCTCGCTCGGGTTCAGTTAGAGCCCAATGCCTCGCACACACACGCGTACGTACGAGAGAAATGTGCATCGCTCAGCCCCCAACCACCCACTGTAACTGGGAACTCCCCGATATTTTCCTCGCCCTCACTTCTTCCATGATTTTTTCCATCATGGACGGCCGAAAGAATATCATGCAGTTGCGTCTCCAGCCTGCCCAGGATGAAAAGCCCATTTTCTATCATGATTTTTTGTCATAGAAGTAAGATCCCACCACATCTATGATGATACCAGGTTTTGTCACAATTATCATCATAGACGTGTCATATGTATGACATAATTTTTTTTGTTTGGCCCAAAATGCCACGGATTTGTCTTTTTTTTGTAGTGAAGAGTGCATGTCTACCGTGCAAACTTAATTCAAATCTAGTTTGGATTCTATTTTTGTTCGGGAAGGATCCATTTTTGATTGGAATAAAATTCTATATACATCATTTTTTATATATACTTTCAAAAGCACAATAAAGAATTCTGCTCCTTTATATATATATAATATGATTTAAAAATCATAAGGTTGAATTCAAAAAATTTAAACCAAATTATGTTCTACTAAAATGTATGGATCAGCAATATCAACATATTAAATAACATAGATGTGCGTGAATTCATATGAGTATGCATGTTTGATAGATCAATTTTGGTTCGAGTATGAATTACATGTATCATCATCTCAAATTCAAATATTTGAATCCCTTTTATGTTGACATTTTCTATACACGCTGCCAAATATTTGAATCTCATTTCATGCCCATCTCTCTCGCATGCTCCTTCATGTAGGTATCACTCTCTTTTCTCCAGCTCACCCGCACGCTCACTTCATGTTTCTCCTATTTTCACAAACATGGTCTCTCAACGTCTCCCTTGAGAAGTGTCACACTCTCCTTGTCATCATACATTACACGGTTTTCATTATCTCTCACGCCTCTATCGTTCTCTGGTATCACTAGGTACCTAAGCTTTCTTTTTCACCGCAACACACACACTATCACTCGTCTTTCACTTTGTCTTTCTCTCTATGGGGTTCTCTCACACACCCTATATCTCTCTAGATATGACTCATACCACTAAAATTATTCTCTCCTGTAGACGCAACATTTGTTGCGGTCTCCTTTCTGTCTCCATCCCAGTTATAAAACTGAAAATTTTCATTTGTTTACTGATCAGACAAACTCCCTCTCTCTCTCTCTCTCTCTCTCAGATAGACACACACAAATCCTCCTTCCACTCCCCTTCCCGACTACTGTCTCTCTCTCTCTCTCTCACACAAAACTCTTGCTTTCGCACCCCTGACTCGTACTTCTTTCACAAACATTGATCGACTAGCCTCCAGATAGGTTTATACACCCGCACACTCGTGCTTCCACTACCGCGTACATGTCTCTCTTGCGCTCCTTGTATCTTTGTAGATTTTCCGTCCCTTCTTGAGACACGCCCTCTCAATCATGCACACACACACACACACACACACACACACACACACTATCGCCTTATTTTAAGCCGATACCTCACACACACACACACACACCACTCTTTGTGTCTTTCTCACAGACAGACTCCATCCTCCTCCTCTCTCCCTCTCTCTCACACGCATGGGCTTTTTGCGACAACTAGCAAGATGCCCCTGCATTGCACGAAACATCAAGATGCATTTGTATGAGTAGTTTATCTTGTGGGAGAAAAGGACGAATGAGGGAAGGCCTTATTTGCAAATGTGGAGAGTGGTGTGGGTATATTTTTGCAAAATTGCCATAGTTTCCTTCCTATCCGCCAGATATAAATCGGACGGCCTATATTGCCGGATGGCAGGTACACCATCATCACCAACTCTATTTTTTATCTCTACTCTTATAAAAAGCAGAGTTGGTGATGATGGTGTGCCTACCATCCTACAATATAGGCCGTCCGATCTACATCTAACGGATAGGAAGGAAACTATGACAATTTACCTGCTCTCCTATCCACATTTACAGATACGACCTTCCCTCATTCATACTTTTCTCCTACAAGATCTTGATGTTTCATGCAACGCACAGGCATCTTGCTAGTAAGACTAGAAATTAGAGATATACCACTTCTCGAATCTTGAAACCAACCACATTCCTCCCTTGTCTCATCAAAACAGCAAAAGAAATATATTTTGAGTGAAACATAACATATTTTTATTGATATATGTATTTCAAAACTAGACTCTTTTTTCTATCAAACCGGTGAATATGTATTAATCTACTTTGATCGTGTGGCAATGCATTGGCACATTGCTAGTAGTTATTACTACTGTATAATTTTTTGGACACCAGACAAACGGTGGAGTACATATACGAAGAGAAGAGGTGCATGAACGCAGTCGGTCTCTATCTGTCTCGCACACATTAGAGTTACGTAAAGGAACCATTAACAAATAAACCCTAAAACCCTAGGTGCACGATTGCTGCATGCATGGGTACCGGGTACGTGGTGGAGTGCACCTTTGTAGGAATAGTTAGCTCGCGTGATAATTTGATCCGTCGGAGTTGATGGTCGGGACCACAGGTGAACGATCTGGAGGCGGTGGCTCGCCTGTCACCACTGATCGAGTAGCCACGTTTAAAATATCATTTTTAGCGGGGTAAGAGTTCCGATTTTGAAAGTCGCGTTATAAGTACTAAGCAGTCTTTAGAACGATTGGTATGGAGAGAAATGGAATTCATAACTACTACCTCCTTGGCGTATGGTTGTAAGAGTTTATGTTGCGAGATGCTGAACCTGGTAGTTCTAGGGCAAATAGTATGGTTTTGATGTTGGTTTTCAATAATGAAAATCAGAAGGGGGAAGCCCTTCTTTGATAAAAAAAACTACTGCCTCCGTCCTGGTTTACTAGTCCCCATCATATTTTGGGTCAAAGTTTGTCCATGAATTTTACTTGTAAAATGTTAATGGAAAACGAGATTTTATTATACCCAAACAAAAAAGGACTGGAGGGAGTGATTGCTCTGACACGGACGCGACCTCTCATAGCGCAGACATTGAACCGGCGCGCTGGCCAAGAGGGCCCCACTCGCTGCAGGCCAGGCTGAACACGCCTCATCGCCGCATGCAACCGGCTTTAGACTACCCTGCCTGCCTCCATTGAATCTGTGCATGTGCCGGCAACATGTCCTTCCGCGAGCCGGCCGGCATTTGAGAACACAACGTCGGCTGGCTCCTCTCGTCTGCTCGCTATTTAAACAAGGCCAGATGCCTGGCAAGAACCGCACCACACCGCTGCTCCCCATATCCTCCTTGCACCATTTTCTCCATAGTCTGCATAGCATCCGGTGAGCAGGAACATGAGTTCTCCGGCATAAAAGCCAGCTGGTTCCCCCGACAAGCAAGGCCACTCGCTGCCCCACCTCCCGCCCTACCCTAGGCCATCAGTACCAAGTGGAGGAGCAAGCTACCGCTCCAAGCTGGCCCCTGGTGCTTCAGCTTGATGCTCCATGCCCGCTCGTAGAGGAGTGGCCAATTGCCGCATGCCGGCACATGGGGGACCACGATGTCCAGTGCATCGTGGTTGGCCGCACCATCCAACACAAACATTGGCGGAACCGTGACATGTTGGTGGAGGTGGCCAACACGTTTGCTGCCACCGCCAACACCAAGGAATAGTAGACCATGAGAGCCGCCGCCGCTCTGAACCCACGAGTGCTACGACCACCGCATCGCCAGTATAAACACCTAGTGTGTTGCCCGGTTTGTCTCAAAACATCATGGACCCCAGCCGTGGCCGGCATTAGAAATTATACGTGCTTCCAGAAGTTATTCGTGATTAGTCAAAAAATGACCAAAATGTAATTAATTATGCGTGTTCTTGACTTGTTGTGTTCGCACTAGTAGTAGGATCTAGAGGGTTTTCTTTATTTACAACTCTCCTCATATTTTTCTGGATTTGAAGTGAATCATGGTTGTGGATAGTATCTATGAATGTGCAGATATCTATGAACATGAGTTTGATGTGGAAGTTGAACTTGGAATGTTGGGCTTGTGCGTGAACTATACCATGTCCAATGCTTCGTCTGTTATTGTTTGGAAAGTATTTGCTATTATTACATGACCCCAAAAAAATTATGTTGTGCCACATCAGTAGATGCACGGACATCACAACTGGCATGTTGACTGGATAAACATTTGTACCTAGCTATTATGAAGGAAAATTTGTATTGACAACAATTTTAGATAGCAGGAGATGCCTAGCCTACTTTGCCTCTGCTAGCTTCTTTCTGGCTTCTTCCATCTCTTCTTTGGCTTGGGTGAAGAGAGCATCTAATTGCTCTTTTCGCTTCTTCAAGAACTCAGCTACATTCTCAAGGGCTGCTGCACGCTTTCTTTCAGCCTTTACTAAAGACACAAGGACACGGACATTTGACTACTCCACCTGGCTTGTGTGTAATCCAGCATCATCCGGGAATTTAAACCTTGTGTCTAATCCAACATCATTAGGGAACGGGCACCTTGTGTGTGATACAGCCTCATTTTGGAAACATGATCACGAGGTTGACCATACTTCCCTCCTCGCAGGAACTGATAACCCACAAGTATAGGGGATCGCAACAGTTTTCGAGGGTAGAGTATTCAACCCAAATTTATTGATTCGACACAAGGGTAGCCAAAGAATATTCTCAAGTATTAGCAGCTGAGTTGTCAATTCAACCACACCTGGAAACTTAATATCTGCAGCAAAGTGTTCAGTAGCAAAGTAATATGATAGTGGTGATAACGGTAACAAAAGGTAATAGTAGTTAAAGCAATGTTTTTGGTATTTTGTAATGATGATAGCAATAGCAACGGAAAAGTAAATAAGCGAAGAACAATATATGGAAAGCTCGTAGGCAATGGATCGGTGAAGGAGAATTATGCCGGATGCGGTTCATCATGTAACAATCATAACCTAGGGTGACACAGAACTAGCTCCAGTTCATTGGTATAATGTAGGCATGTATTCCGAATATAATCATACGTGCTTATGGAAAAGAACTTGCATGACATCTTTTTTCCTACCCTCCCGTGGCAGCGGGGTCCTTACGGAAACTAAGGGATATTAAGGCCTCCTTTTAATAGAGAACCGGAAAAAAGCATTAACACATAGTGAATACATGAACTCCTCAAACTACGGTCATCACCGATAAGTATCCTGATTATTGTCACTTCGGGGTTAATGGATCATAACACATAATAGGTGATATAGACTTGCAAGATAGGATCAAGAACACTCATATATTGATGAAAACATAATAGGTTCAAATCTGAAATCATGGCACTCGGGCCCTAGTGACAAGCATTAAGCATAGAAAAGTCATAGCAACATCAATCTCAGAACATAGTGGACACTAGGGATCAAACCCTAACAGAACTAACTCGATTACATGATAGATCCCATCCAACCCATCACCGTCCAGCAAGCCTACGATGGAATTACTCACGCACGGCGGTGAGCATCATGAAATTGGTGATGGAGGATGGTTGATGATGACGATGGTGACGGATTCCCCTCTCGGAGCCCCGAACGGACTCCAGATCAGCCCTCCCGAGAGGTTTTAGGGCTTGGCGGCGGCTCCGTATCGTAAAACGTGATGATTTCTTCTCTTTGATTTTTTCTCATCGAAACTCAATATATGGAGGTGGAGTTGGAGTCGGAGAGGCAACAGGGGGCCCACGAGGTTGGGGGGCGCGCCCTAGGGGGCAGGCGCGCCCCCCACCCTCGTGGCAAGGTGGTGGGCCCCCTGGTCTTCATCTTTGGCAGGTATTTTTCTTATTTTCTGAAAAGTGTCTCCGTGAAGTTTCAGGTCATTCCGAGAACGTTTGCTCCTGCACATAAATAACACCATGGTAGTTCTGCTGAAAATAGCGTCACTCCGGGTTAGTTCCATTCAAATCGTGCTAGTTAGAGTCCGAAACAAGGGAAAAAGTGTTTGTAAAAGTAGATACGTTGGAGATGTATCAACTCCCCCAAGCTTAAACCTTTGCTTTTCCTCAAGCAATTCAGTTGACAAACTAAAAGTGATAAAGAAAAACTTTTACAAACTCTGTTTGCTCTTGTTGTTGTAAATATGTAAAGCCAGCATTCAAGTTTTCAGCAAAGATTATAACTAACCACATTCGCAATAACGCATAGGTCTCAAGTTACTCATATCAATAGCATAATCAACTAGCGAGCCATAATAATAAAACTCGGATGACAACACTTTCTCAAAACAATCATAATATGATATAACAGGATGGTATCTCGCTAGCCCTTTCTGAGACCGCAAAACATAAATGCAGAGCACCTTTAAAGACCAAGGACTGACTAGACATTGTAATTCATGGTAAAAGAGATCCAGTCAAGTCATACTCAATGTAAACTAACAATAATGAATGCAAATGACAGCGGTGTTCTCCAACTGGTGCTTTTTAATAAGAGGATGATGACTCAGCATAAAGGTAAATAGATAGGCCCTTCGTAGAGGGAAGCAGGGATTTGTAGAGGTGCCAGAGCTCGGTTTTGAAACAGAGGTGAATAATATTTTGAGCGGTATACTTACATTGTCAACATAACAACCAAGAGATGGCGATATCTTCCATGCTACACATTATAGGCGGTTCCCAAACAGAATGGTAAAGTTTATACTCCCCCTTCCACCAACAAGCATCAACCCATGGCTTGCTCGAAACAACGAGTGCCTCCAACTAACAAGAGTCCTAGGGGGAGTTTTGTTTGCAATTATTTTGATTTAGTTTGCATAACGCATGGGACTGGGCATCCCGGTGACCAGCCATTTATCTCGTGACTGAGGAGCGGAGTCCACTCCTCTTGAGAATAACCCGCCTAACATGGAAGATACAGACAACCCTAGTTGATACATGAGCTATTCGAGCATACAAAACATGATATTTATTTGAAGGTTTAGAGTTTGGCACATACAAATTTACTTGGAACGGCAGGTATATACCATATATAGGTAGGTATAGTGGACTCATGTGGAATAACTTTGGGGTTTAAGGGATTTGAATGCACAAGCAGTATTCCCGCTTAGTACAGGTGAAGGCTAGCAAAAGACTGGGAAGCGACCAGCTAGAGAGCGACAACAGTCATGAACATGCATTAAAATTAATCAACATCGAATGCAAGCATGAGTAGGATATAATCCACGATGAACATAAATATCGTGAAGGCTATGTTGATTTTGTTTCAACTACATGCGTGAACATGTGCCAAGTCAAGTCACTTAAATCATTCAGAGGAGGATACCACCCTATCATACCACATCATAACCATTTTAATAGCATGTTGGCACGCAAGGTAAACCATTATAACTCGTAGCTAATCAAGCATGGCACAAGAAACTATGATCTCTAGTTGTCATTGCAAACATGTTTATTCATAATAGGCTGAATCAAGAACGATGAACTAATCATATTTACAAAAACAAAAGAGGTCGAGTTCATACTAGCTTTTCTCATCTCAGCCATTCCATCATATATAATCATAATTGCCCTTCACTTGCACGACCGAACAATGTGAATAATAATAATAGTGCACGTGCATTGGACTAAGATGGAATCTGCAGGCATTCAATAAACAGGAGAAGACAAGGCAATATGGTCTCTTTTGTCAGATCAACAATAATTCATAAAAGTACCATTTCAACAATTTTATTATGGTCTCCTCCTATCGACCCCCAAAGGAAAGAAAAGAAATAAAACTATTTACACAGGAAAGCTCCCAACAAGCAAAAGAAGAACAAGAAATCTTTTTGGGTTTTCTTTTTAATTACTACTACAAGCATGGAAATTAAACTGATTAAAAGCTACAACTAATTTTTTTGCTTTTTCTTAAGGTTTATTAAACACACAAGAAGAAAGCATAAAAAGGAAAATAAACTAGCATGGATGATACAATGAAAAAGTATGAGCACCGACATCTAGCAATGAGTGTGTGAACATAAATGTAATGTCGGTGGGAAATACGTACTCCCCCAAGCTTAGGCTTTTGGCCTAAGTTGGTCTATGGCCACGGCTGGCCTGGCGGATATCCATAATAATAGTTGTTGGGGTCGTACTGTGATGAGGAAGAAGAAGGCTCAGATTGCCACTGGCTGACAATCATCTCTGGATCCCACTGGTAACTAGACTGTAGTGAAGGATCAAATTGTTGTTCCGGCTCTGGCTCCTCGGCTGGTGCAGGGTTCCGGTAGGCGTGGATAGCCGTCAACGGAACAAGGTACGTGCCTGCAGTCAAATTAAACAAAGAAGGAGCAGGCAAGGTAATAGTCTCAGGATGATGTTTATTAAAGAACAATTGATATTTAAGCTCTCCTTCCCTATTCTTAACAATAAAATCATGTGCCACCATACTTTTATAATCTAGATAAACACGGGGCAGCACTTTTTCTTCCTTCTCAGCATGCCTAATAGGTATGTTAAAATGTGCAGCTAGGCGTGTAGCATAGATGCCTCCAAAGATGGGGCCCTTGGTATGGTTCAGACTTAACCGTTTGGCAATATTGCTGCCCATACTAAAAGAGTTATCACCATATAAAACCGTGATGCAAAATAATAATATCAAGTATACTCAGGTTTCCACAGTTTCTGCGACCAATTAAGCAACGACTAGCAAATAATGCAAAGTAGCGTAAAACAGGAAAAATGTATGCTAGTGATTCGTGCATCGTAACCTTCCTTGTTTCCCCTACAGTGATAGTGTCAATAAATCCCTCCACATCATCACGATCTGTGTCGGTGTACTAGAGTAGGGGTACCCTAGTATCCCGAACTTGTGCACGGGCAGTCGCAGCGTCCCGCAGCAAGGCTTGCCGGGTGACCGCCAAGGTCCTCCGTGGTTCCTTTGGAGCCATTCAAGAACAAAGTATCCAAGCCAAGGCATCTCAAGACCCCGGCAAGAGGAGCTTGTTGGGAAGGCCAACCAAGGCACCTCAAGGAGCTTGCCGCGACGCGCCACGCGCCCCGGCAAGGCCCGGTGAGCGACAAGCTCCCGGACACGACGAGACAACGACCGCGGCAAGGCGCTTGCCGCGGCAAGCCACCACTCCGCGCCCGCGCTCCAGCACATCCACCAACGTGTCGCTCTGGGACCCTTCCAGGCGTACGTGGCGGGAGGCTGTGCAGCCAGGGGTGCACGGTGGCAAGCGGCGCTGACAAGATTGCCATCGTGGCAAGTGGTGGCGTCCCTGGCGGTCCCTTTTGCACTGTTTAGGCGACACAGACGGGCATTTAATGCTCTTGTCCCCTGCCGTCAGGGTTAGGTATGATACACTGTAGCGAGTAGCTGTACCTACCGCAGCACCTTTCCATTTTTACCCTTGTCTACGTTGCCACCTGTCGGTGACCCCTTGAGCATATAAAAGGAGGCCCATGCGCAACGTAGGGGGAGGTTGGATGGTTAGCGGGTTAGCTAGTTAGCCAGTTCAGAAGAACACTCACGCTCGGTCTGGCTAGCCGCTGGTGTGTACTGTAGCATTCCACGCTCCCGAGCAAGAGATCAATACAAACCACAAGGCAGGAGTAGGGTTTTACGCATCCGTGTGGCCCGAACCTGGGTAAACTGCTCGCGTGCTTCGCCTCGATCCGCTCTTTGCACGACCTCCACCCTCACCGAATCGAAAGGGACTCGGCCCGCCGGTCCCATAGGTGTTCGTGGATCAGTCCCCCGACATCTTTGGCGCGCCAGGTAGGGGGCGTCGAGGTTGTGCGAACCAGATCCGGCGTTCACGTGGGCCAGATCTTCATCATCTTCATCGACATGCCGCCAAAGAAGAAGGTTTCGGAGGCAGCTGCTCTGTCCGCGCCGAACCCACCACCGCCGGAGCAAACGGCTGGTGGGGCGGACACCGGCGGAAGAACGGGCGTCGATGAGGCAGCTCGCGGTGCTGCCAGGTCCAAGGACAAGGCTGCGCTGCCCATCGGCGGCGTAGCCGGCTCCCACAACGACCGGGCGCACTCCAAGACCTCGGCGTCCGTACATGCACCGCGCCCATCTCAGGAGGTGCGGGACCGGCAGCGTCATGGTACTCACAGTACCATGCGTTTGCTGGACCAAGATCGAGCTGGCGGATCTCGGAGTGCTCAAGACCAGCGTGCACGCCAGCATGCTGGCACGAGCGAGGCACGGTCGCCTGGACGAGATACTGCTCCTTCTAACATAGTTAGAAGTCCGAGCATATCCCGCTCGTCGCACCGTTCGCCACCACCACCCATCACTGCCGCAGAAGCTTTGGCGCGAGCTCAACTGCTCCTGGACTACCCTCTAGCGCCGGACAAGATCGACGACTGGAGGGCCACCATTCGGAGTCTCATCGGCTTCGCCAACGGCGACGCCCAACGGCAACCGAGCACGTTGCAGCCGCGGCAAGTCAGCCAGGCACAAGCCGATGGCGACAAGACCGGTGGGGGTGCAACCACTGTGCACTCTCCGCCCCAAAGGCCAAGATCACCGACTCATCGGATCCACCTCGACAGCGACTCCACCGCGTCATTAGATCCACGAGCTCGTCGCGATCAGCGCCAAGTTCTTCACGAACGACAACAAGAAGACGCTCGTACTCGCATCGAGCGCCGAAGAGAAGCGCGACGTCAATCAGACCAGCGCGCTGGGCCCTCTGTCGACATGCATGCGCCAGGGGAACCAGGCGACTTGCCGTACGCGGTAGGTTGCCCTGTGTTTACTCGTGAGCTGCGGCAAGTCCAGTGGCCCAGCACGAAGAACTTCAAGCCAGACGTACTAGAGAAGTACGACGGCAAGTCACATCCGTCGGAGTTCCTCAGCATCTACACCATCGCGGTGCAGGCTGCCGGCGGACGGGACGACAAGATCCTTGCCAACTACTTCCCGCTGGTGCTCAAGCCCAACGTTAGGTCCTGGCTCATGCACTTGCCGGACAACTCCATATCCTCCTGGGCAGACCTTTGCCATCAGTTTGTCGGCGCCTTTACAGGCGGCCACAAACCTCATGGCCAAGAAAGTGACCTTCATCTGCTCGCCCAGAAGGAAGGAGAGCCTCTGCGCAAGTACATTCAAAGATTCAGCCGTGTACAGCACAACATCCCAGATGTCCACCCCGCCGCGGTCATCAGCGTGTTCCACTAGAACATGCGTAACCGCAGGATGCGGGAGGAGATGGTGATGTGCAAGATCAGAGACGTCAGTGAGCTGTATGCCCTGGCCGACAAGTGTGCACGTGCTGAGGAAGGGAGGAAACTCCCCGGAGAGAATACAGGAGCAGGAGGATCTGACAGTGAGGATGCTGCCCCGGCAAAGAAAAACCGGCGGCGGAACAGGAAGAAGAAAGGCAAAGACGTGCTAGTCGTTGAGCAGTCCGGCAACGAAGGTGGCGCCAAGAAAGCCAATGTTGGTAGCTCCGGCAAGGAGATTGCCGCATGCACCAACTGCCAGGCTGTGGCAGTCGCCGACAAGCAGGACGGCACCGACAAGCAGTACTGCAATATCCACCGCACCAAGGGCCATGACCTCCAGAGCTGCAAGAAGGTCGAGCAGCTTGTCCAGCAACAAAAGGCTGAGTACGAGCGACGCGACAAGGAGAGGGCCCAAGGTGGCGATGGAGAATCCGGCAAGAAGCGTGCCGTCCGGGGAGGACGCCGCGGCAAGGCCAAGCAGCGGCAAGGAGACAAGCCTCCCCACGGCCGCGACAAGGATGAAGATGACGACGACGACGAATACATGGAGGATGTCGAGACCAGTGAGCAGGAGTTCCAGAAAGCCACAGAGCTCTTGTGCGTTGACGGCGGTGCATCTCTGCATACTTCACACCGTCAACTCAAGCAGTGGGTGCGGGAAGTCAATGCGGTGGAACCACCTGTCGAGTCACGCAAGCTTCTGAAATGGTCCAGCACGCCTATCATCTTTGATATTGAGGACCACCCTGATCGCACAACCGCGGTCGGGTGCTTGCCGATGTTGATTTCACCAACTATTCGCAACCTCAAGGTCACTAAGATGTTAGTTGACGGCGGGGCCGGCTTGAACCTGATCTCCTCCGCTATACTCTAGAAACTCCAAATCCCTGACAGTGAGCTCGAAGAGACCGGCACATTCCAAGGAATCAACCCGGGAAGGAGCAAGCCGAAGGGGAAGGTCACGTTGCCAGTAGCATTTGGCAGCGAGCTGAACTTCAGGACTGAGAGAGTCACTTTTGACGTTGCCGATATTCCATTACCTTACAATGGGATACTTGGTCGTCCAGCACTCGCCAAGTTCATGGCACCCTCTCACTACGCATACAACATGCTGAAGATGCCAGGCCCGATAAGCGTCATCTCTGTCCCCGGTGACAAGAAGGATGCCCTTATCTGCGCCGACAAGATTTACCGGGAAGCGGCAGCCGCAACAGACCGCAAGTCACTTGCCGCTGAAGCTCCCGGGGGGAAGAAGACCAAGTCCGACAAGAGTTCTGATGCCCACTCCGGCAAGCGCACCTCTTCGGAGTGCTGCGCTGCCGTCGAGGAGGCACCATCGAGCTCCACCGGCAAGTGTAAGAAGACGATGGCAGCTCCGCCAGAGACAAAGAAGGTGTCCGCCAAGGAGGACGGCACTGGTGGTACCTTCACCATCAGTGCCACTCTCGGCCCTAAATAGGAAAGCGCGCTCATTGCTTTCCTGCGGGCGAATGTCGACGTGTTTGCATGGTAACCGTCTGACATCCCCGGTGTTCCCAGGAAAGTAATTGAGCACCATCTTGCCGTTTGTCCTCATGTGCGGCCCATCAAGTAGAAGGTCAGGAAGCAAGCAGTGGAGCGCCAAGAATTCATTGCAGAAGAGCTCAAGAAATTGGAAGCAGCAGGCCTTGTCAGAGGAGTGCTCCATCCTACGTGGTTGGCCAATCCTGTAGTCGTGCGCAAGGCAAATGGGAAATGGAGACTTTGTATCGATTTTACCGATGTTAACAAAGCTTGTCCCAAAGACCCATTTCCTTTGCCGCGCATTGACCAGATTGTTGACTCCACAGCCGGATGCGATTTGCTTTCATTTCTTGACGCATACTCAGGATATCATCAGATCTTCATGGCAGAAGAGGATGAGGAGAAGACCGCATTTATTACTCCATGTGGCACGTACTGTTTCGTACGGATGCCTTTCGGATTAAAAAATGCTGGTTCAACATTTGCAAGAGTAGTCCATGTCGCTCTTGAGCCACAAATACACAGAAATGTGGAAGCCTACATGGATGACATAGTGGTCAAGAGCAAGGACAGAGCAACCCTGATTCAAGATTTAGACGAGACCTTTGCAAATCTGCGCAAAATTAGCCTCAAGCTCAACCCAGAGAAGTGTGTGTTTGGAGTCCCCTCCGGCAAGCTTCTCGGGTTCTTCGTGTCTCAGCGGGGAATTGAAGCCAATCCCGACAAGATCAAGGCCATTGAGCAGATTGAAGCACCAAAGCGCGTCAAGGATGTACAAAGGCTTGCCGGTTGCGTGGCTGCTCTCAGCAGGTTTATCTCTAGGTCTGCTGAGCGCGCCCTGCCATTTTTCAAATTATTGAAAAAGGCAGGTCCAATGAAATGGACTCCGGAAGCGGAGGCTGCGCTGCAAGACTTGAAGAGATACCTGTCCTCCCCTCCAATACTTGTCGCACCTAAGCCACAAGAGAAGTTGCTGCTGTACATAGCGGCAACCAATCAAGTGGTTAGTGCTGCGTTAGTAGCGGAGAGGGAGGCAGATGACGAGCCAGCAACCACGGCAGGCGCATCCAGCGACAATCAGGGGGCTTCCCCGACAAGTTCTGGTCCCGACAAGGATGGATCTGCACAGACTCGCGAGGAGATACATAAGAGAATGGTGCAGCGCCCAGTTTACTTTGTTAGTTCCCTTCTGCAGGGGGCTAGGTCAAGGTACTCTGTTGTGCAGAAATTGCTTTTCGGCCTTCTCATGGCCTCGAGAAAGCTACACCATTACTTCCAAGCACATGAGATCACAGTTGTCACTCGCTTTCCGCTAAAGAGGATACTACAGAATCCAGAAGCGACAGGCAGGATTGTTGAGTGGGCACTGGAATTGTCAAGCTTTGGCCTTAAGTTTGAGAGTACTTCAACTATCCAAAGCAGAGCATTGGCAGAATTCATAACAGAATGGACGCCAACACCAGATGAAGAAATTCCAGAAACGAGCATCCCCGTCAACGAAGCGACCAAAGAGTGGCTGATGTACTTTGATGGTGCCTTCTCGCTGCAAGGCGCCGGCGCTGGCGTGCTGCTTGTCGCGCCCACTGGAGAGCACCTCAAGTACGTAGTCCAGATGCACTTGCCCAAGGAGCAAGCAACAAACAATACTGCAGAGTATGAAGGCTTACTTGCCGGTCTCAGGATCGCGGCAGACCTTGGGATCAAGAAGCTCATTGTCAGGGGTGACTCGCAGCTTGTCGTCCGCCAAGTGAACGAGAGCTATCAAAGTCCGTTGATGGAAGCTTACATCGACGAAGTGAGAAAGCTAGAAGAGCACTTTGACGGCCTACAGATGGAGCATGTTCCAAGAGCTCAGAATGCCATTGCCGATGGCCTGTCAAAGTGCACCGCACTTAAGTTACCTGTGGAACCAGGGATTTTTGTGCTCAAGCTGACACAACCGTCTGTAACGCCATCAACTGGACAGAGCAAAAAGAGGAAGTTGATTTCTGGTGACTATTTGCCGGCAGAGCTCCTCGAAGCCGTCGCCAAGAAGGTCCCCAAGATCAACGCCAAGAGCGCTGAGGAGCAGTCTGCTCCGGCAAGCCCTACGGTTTGTTCCGTTGAAGCAGAAGCTCCCGACAAGTTTTGCTCCGGCAAACTTGCCGGGGAACGTCAAGCTCCGGAAGAACCGCAGATTCTTGCCGTAGAAGCGGACTTTCCCGCAGCAACAGATTTGCCTTGCGCTGAGGAGCAATCTGCTTTGGCAAGCCCTAGGGTTTGTTCTGTTGAAGCAGAAGCTCCCGACAAGTTTTGCTCCGGCAAGCTTGCCGGGGAACGTCAAGCTCCGGCAGAGCTGCAGATTCTCGCCGTAGAAGCGGATGTTCCCGCAGCAGCAGATTTGCCTTTAGTCCTTGTTGTCGAGCCACAAGCTCCAGCATGGGCACAGCAAATTGTCCATTTCCTTCAGACAGGAGAACTTCCCGAAGAGCAAGAAGAAGCGGAAAGAGTAGCCCGGCAGTCAAGTATGTACCAGTTTGTCGACAAGGCACTGTACAGAAGAAGACTCAACAGTGTGAAATTGAAGTGTATTCACCGGGAAGACGGACAAAAGCTGTTGGCAGAGATACATGGAGGCATATGTGGACACCACATTGGCGCAAGAGCACTTGTCGGCAAAGCATTCCAGCAAGGTTTCTTTTGGCCGACAGCCCTCCAGGATGCAACTGTACAAGTAACCAAGTGTGAAGCGTGCCAGTTCCATTCCAAGAAGATACACCAACCAGCTCAAGCTCTCCAGACGATCCCTTTATCCTGGCCATTTTCGGTCTGGGGGCTCGACATCCTCAGCCCCTTCCCCCGAGCAGTCGGGGGCTTTGAGTACTTGTACGTTGCAATCGACAGGTTCACAAAGTGGCCGGAAGTGGAACCAGTGAGGAAGGTGACAACACAGTCAGCAGTCAAGTTCTTCAGGTCGATTGTTTGCCGCTTCGGGATCCCTAACAGGATAATCACCGACAACGGTACACAATTCACGAGCCGCACCTTCATGCAGTACCTCCAAGATCTTGGCGCCAAGGTCTGCTTCGCTTCTGTTGCTCACCCGAGAAGCAACGGCCAAGCGGAGAGGGCAAATGCTGAAGTGCTGCGCGGGCTCAAGACCAGGACTTTCGACAGGCTGCACAAGTGCGGAAGAAACTGGATCGAGGAGCTGCCGGTGGTTCTTTGGTCGATCAGGACGACGCCAAATCGAGCCACTGGCCAGACACCTTTCGCTCTAGTCTATGGAGCAGAGGAAGTCATCCCCACGGAACTCGTATACGGGTCACCTCGAGTGCTCGCTTATGATGAGCTTGAGCAAGAGCAGCTGCGACAAGATGACGCGCTGCTCCTTGAGGAAGATCGTCTTCAGGCTGCTGTAAGAGCTGCTCGCTACCAACAAGCTTTGCGCCGCTACCATAGCCGCAAAGTTAACGCCAGAAGTCTCGAGGAAGGCGACCTTGTTCTTCGGCGTGTTCAGTCCGCCAAGAATTCCAACAAGTTGACGCCGAAGTGGGAAGGCCCTTACCGGGTGAAACGAGTCACTAGGCCTGGCGCTGTCCGCCTTGAGACCGAAGATGGCATTCCGGTGAGCAACTCCTGGAACATTGAGCATCTTCATAAGTTTTACCCGTAAGGCGCGGTTGCCGGAACCTGTTCCGGCAACCACCTTTTGTACAAGTCTTGACGCTGTTGCATGTAATCCTTTGTACAAAGCCGGGCGCAGACCCCGTGCATAAGTAAAGTTAATATGCTCCGCGCATCTTGTCAATTTTATGCTTTCTATATTTTGCATGTGTGATCTGACACTTTGTGCAGAATCTACTCCCCGGTAAGCAATAACGAGCCATAAGGCTCCATATCTGTATTTTCTCTTCTTTCTTTTTCACAAGGAAAGGAAGGTTCCCTCGCGCACAAGTTTGCCGGGGGGGAAGGAGAAGAAAGGGGTATGGACCAGGCGTCCTTCAAGAATTTCGCCTTGCTGGGAAGCAAACAACAGAAAAGATAAGTTGCCAAAGTTTGAGCAGTCAGATTTTTTTTCAAAAAAAAATTTAAGTTATCTTCCTTGAACGACCGTGCTTTGTATGGAAAACCTGTGCGCGGAGGAACCAGCTCGTAGCTAGTGGCGCCCTTACTTTGTTTCGAGTCCGCTCAACAACTTAAGTGAGCTGCGACTAGTTGTCGCATCCTTACTTTGTTTCGAGTCCGCTCAACAACTTAAGTGAGCTGCGACTAGTTGCGACAAGGTTTCTTGTCGGCAGCGGCACCGCCAGCAGGCTGCTGACGTCCCGCACTCAGCGCTCGCGGCTAAGGTGCCTGCGCCGGCAAGTTCCCTAAAAGCGTAGGGTAAAAGCATACAAAGCAAGGAGTCAAGTAAAGGGAATAACATTGCAAGCATTGCCCGAAATAAAATTATATTACAAAATAGCTTGTCGCAGCTCTAACAGATCGTTTTCATAACTTGATCGACAGCGACAAGAAAAAGGAGGAAACGGGCGGCCTAGTCTGCGCGATCGCCCTCAATCCTCTTGATCTCGCTCACCTTGTCCACAATGGGTGCGACAAGGGCCTTGAGCTCCTCTAGATCGGCATCCGGCGGCAAGGTCCTGAGGATATTGGTGAGGCGGAGGCCCGGGTTGCGGAAGGCCACCTTCATCAACACCTTCTGAAGGGCTCCCGCGCAGATCTTGCGCGACTCGTCGGCCAGCTGCTTTGGGATCCTCTCCCGGAGTCGTTGGAGGGCCGTCGCCACGCCTTTGAAGAACAGGGTGAGCTTGGCGCTGGGCTGGAGGCTCTCGTTGGAGGGATACCCGAGATCCGCCATCCCTAGCTGCGCCAGCTCCCTGTCGATATCCGCGGCAACATTCACCAGACTCTCCGTCCAGTGCTCCATAGTTTCCCTGAAGGCATTTTGGGTGGCGGCAACACTCTCTAGCAGCGCCTTGTCGGCCTTGATCTCCTCCGTCAAGGCCGCCTCCTGCTTCTTGGCGCTGTCCAACGTCTTGGTCAAAGCAGTCAGCTTCAACTCAAGACCCGTGTTGGAGTCCTTGGCGGCGCTGAGCTCTTTGCTCTTCTCGGCGAGAGCGGCCTCCAGCTGCGCCACCCTCGTCTCCAACTCCTTCTTGGCGGCCTCGGCGGCGACGGTAGCATCCTACGCTTGCTTGAGGGCTCCGCCAAGTCTTTCCTCGTGCGCGGCAAGCTCCTCCTCGTGGGCGTCAAGATTAACCTTCCGCTGCGCCAGCTCGCCCTCCTCCGCAGATAGCTTCACGGCGGCAAGCCGCTGTTGCTCTTCGACTTCAGCTTTCTCGAGGAGGAAGGCCTTCTGCGCTTCGTCAAGCTGCTCCCGCTCCTCCGCCAGGGACCGGAGGGCCTCCCGGTGGAAACTCCCGAGCTCCTCCGCGCGCTTCTCTATGTCTGCTCCCGCTTTCGTGACAAGCACGTCGCAGGATTCCAGCCTGGCTTGCCGCGCGCGGTAGAGCGACAACAGCTTCCGCAGCAGCCGCTCCTCTTCAGGCTCGTTGCTGCTGCTGCTCGGCGCGTCGACCAGCGTCAGTCCCATGGAGGCAAGCACTTCCCCGTCGAAGATCTCTCCCTCGACTGGCGCCCTGGAGCTTGACGCCCAGGGGAGGTTGATGAAGACGTCGTCGCCGGCCTTCAAGTAAACGCCAGGCTGGGGCTCTTCGGAGCCGGGCACTGCGGCAGCGGCGGACGGGTCGGCGGTCGGTGTAGCGCCTGGCGCTCCTGCGGCCTCAGGGCCGTCAGTGCGATCGCCAGACCCCTCGCCAGCTGCTGCGGCGGCAGCCTTGGCGGCCTCTGCGCCGGCGGGATCGCTAGCACCGGCTGCTTCTTCGGCGGCAACCTCGGTCTCCATCGGCTCCGTAGCAGATGGATCTGACAGCCGGAAAGGGGAGAAGAGTCAAGCAAAAATCCAATAAAAAGAAGATCAAGAGAAGAAGAACCCAAGGGAAGTTTTGAAGCAAGAGGAGTACCTGAACCAGGTTCTGCAGTCGTGGTCTCCGCCGTCAGGGGGCCGCTGGTGCTGTCCCTTGCCGGAGAACCCTCCCTTGCCGGAGACTTCTCCCTTACCGGGAAGCCCTCCCTTGCTGGAGAGTTCTCCCTTGTCGGGGGATCTTCCCTTGGCTCCTGGTGAGGCTGCTCTGCTCCTACACAAATCAACAAGCAGATATCAGCAAAGACAAGTACCCATGCGCGCCTCGCAGCAGAAAGTAAACCATATACTTACGCTGGGGGCTGCTCTGGAGAAGGGTTGCCGGGTCCGGCAAGGTTGTCTCGGGCGCGACCCCCGCCGTCGCGGTGGGTTCGTCCTCGATGACGATCACCGGGACCTTGGCCCTCTTTGCTGCTCTCTGGGCCAGAGTCATAAAGAGGAACAAGTTCAGAGAAAAGCAAGTGAGAAACAAGACAGACAGCAAGAATTGAAGAAACGCAAGTACAACAAGAGAAGCTTACTCTTCTTCTTCTTCCTCGTCGGAGCTGAACACGGAGAAGTCGAAGTCCAGCGCGCGCCCGGCGCGAGGAGGCGGAGGAGAAGCTTCCCTTGGCCGCTTGGCGGGAGCAGTGGCGGTGGTCTGAGACGACCCCGCTCCGGCTGCCGGCGCGGCGTGAGCAGCGGCAGGAACTGAAGCGGTGGTCCGGCTAGACTCCGCTCCAGTTGCCGTTGCCGCATGAGGCGCTCCCGCAACAATGGTGGTTGCCGCGGTGGAGCGCGTCACGCGGCGTGGCGACTATTGACCCGCTTGCCGCTCCGCCACGTCACCGGCCTTGCGGAGACGCCTTCTTGGTGCAGATGGAGGCTCTGCTTGCGGCGAGCTGCCTGAAGATGAGGAGGAAGAAGAGTTGATGTCCAGCGAGCCGCTCGTATCCTTGGCGGGCTCGCTTGGCTCGGCGTCACGCCCGGCAAGCTCCTTCTTGCCGGCGGGCTCCCCTCGCTCGGCACGGCTTGCCGCCTCTGCTGCATCTGCCTCCTCCACGGTGAATCCAAATTCGCCCGCGGCCGCGTCTGCCGCCGCCTCTTCCAGCCTAGTGGCGATGAGTGCAAACTCCGCATCGGTGGTGTCGCGGGTGAGGCCATCCTTCTCGTCGGAGCGGATCGGCACTTCCACGAAGTCATCAAAGAACTGCTGCACGACGTCGTCTGCGGGCTCCTGCCAAGTTGGCACAATTCCGTGCGAGTCGCACTGCGGCATCATTGCACGGATGCGGTCGAGCGAGGAATTGTTGCACAGCGGAACGACGCCCCCCGGCAACCTAAAGACCTCGGGATGTTGGGGGTCATACTTGAACAGCTCCTGCAGCATCGCGTGGAGCTCCAGGACAGTGAAGTTGTAGTTGAGGCCCGGCCGCAGCCTCATGATATCTGCCGCATTCTTGAACTCCCAAGTGGGCCTCCCTCGTTCCTGCAGGGGAGCGATGCGGCGGCGAAGAAAGTCTGCGCCAACAGCGCCTTCAGTAAGCCCGGCAAGCCTGAGGCGTAGGATCCGGGTGATAGCAATCTTCAGCCTGTCGTCTTCCGGGGCCACGTCACTCCAATCGCTGCCACGTGCTACTGGGGTTTTGCGCCGGGTGGTGAATGGCTGCGGGTTCTCCTCGTCAATCTAGCACCAGTCTGCTCTCCACTCCTCCCACTTGCCGTGGAATTCTCCCTCCAGATACGTTTCCTTCTTGCCGGCCCTTGAGATCCAGGCGATTCCGCCGGATAGGGGCTCTCCTCTCTCTACTCGGGGTATGAAGAAGTGGCGAAAGAGGGCTACGTTGGGATGGACTCCGACAAAGTTTTCGCAGAGATGTGCGAAAACTGCCATGGTCAGAACGGCATTGGGGGTGAAGCCAAGGAGGTGGAATCCATAGGTATTCATGATGTCGCAGAAGAATTCAGAGAAGGGCGGGTAGAGCCCCCAGTAGAAGAACAAGGCGAAGAAAGGGTATCCGCTTGGGGCCTCCTTCCAAGCGGCGGCGGTGAGTACCTTCATGCGCGGATGCGCGCGCGTCTCCATCGACCAGAAGAGATAGAAGTTCTCCCTCAGCTCCTTCGCGGCAAGCTTGGGGGGAAGACGGCCCGCTCCTTCCGCAGCGCCGCGAGCCGCTGCGCCTCGGTCGACTTCACGACCTTCCCCTTGTCGGCTTTTGGAGCCATGGCGGAAGCGGTGGAGGAGGTTGACGGTGTTGGTGGTGCTGGTAGCGATGGGGGGCCGGAGCGCTGCTCTCTTTTTTCTCAGCTTTGGGAAGGCGAGCAAGCGGCGGAGATTTCTGAGATTGGAAGCAGCAACTGGCAAATGGGCGAACTGCCCCTGTTTCCTCTGCTTATAAAGAGGGAGGGGGCGGACGTTTCGCATTTCCGAATAAACAAACCACCCACGATCTCTCCCACGATGCCGCATTCAACGCGTGCCGTTCGGGGAGGGCGCGGTGGATACGGAGAGAGATACGGCGTAACCTAGGCCGCGCGTGCCTGTGCCCTATTTTGGGCCTGGCCCAACAACGCTTAGCACCGTGTATGGCCCAGGCCCGGGGGCTCCTGTCGGTGTACTAGAGTAGGGGTACCCTAGTATCCCGAACTTGTGCACGGGCAGTCGCAGCGTCCCGCGGCAAGGCTTGCCGGGTGACCGCCAAGGTCCTCCGTGGTTCGTTTGGAGCCATTCAAGAACAAAGTATCCAAGCCAAGGCATCTCAAGACCCCGGCAAGAGGAGCTTGTCGGGAAGGCCAACCAAGGCACCTCAAGGAGCTTGCCGCGACGCGCCACGCGCCCCGGCAAGGCCCGGTGAGCGACAAGCTCCCGGACGCGACGAGACAACGACCGCGGCAAGGCGCTTACCGCGGCAAGGCGCTTACCGCGGCAAGCCACCACTCCGCGCCCGCGCTACAGCACATCCACCAACGTGTCGCTCTGGGACCCTTCCAGGCGTACGTGGCGGGAGGCTGTGCAGCTAGGGGTGCGCGGTGGCAAGCGGCGCTGACAAGATTGCCATCGTGGCAAGCGATGGCGTCCCTGGCGGTCCCTTTTGCACTGTTTAGGCGACACAGACGGGCATTTAATGCTCTTGTCCCCTGCCATTAGGGTTAGGTATGATACACTGTAGCGAGTAGCTGTACCTACCGCAGCACCTTTCCATTTTTACCCTTGTCTACGTTGCCACCTGTCGGTGACCCCTTGAGCATATAAAAGGAGGCCCATGCGCAACGTAGGGGGAGGTTGGCTGGTTAGCGGATTAGCTAGTTAGCCAGTTCAGAAGAACACTCCCGCTCGGTCTGGCTAGCCGCTGGTGTGTACCATAGCATTCCGCACTCCCGAGCAAGAGATCAATACAAACCACAAGGCAGGAGTAGGGTTTTACGCATCCGTGTGGCCCGAACCTGGGTAAACTGGTCGCGTGCTTCGCCTCGATCCGCTCTTTGCACGACCTCCACCCTCGCCGAATCGAAAGGGACTCGGCCCGACGGTCCCGTAGGTGTTCGTGGATCAGTCCCCCGACATCTTTGGCGCGCCAGGTAGGGGGCGTCGAGGTTGTGCGAACCAGATCCGGCGTTCACGCGGGCCAGATCTTCATCATCTTCATCGACATGCCGCCAAAGAAGAAGGTTTCGGAGGCAGCTGCTCTGTCCGCGCCGAACCCACCACCGCCGGAGCAAACGGCTGGTGGGGCGGACGCCGGTGGAAGAACAGGCGTCGATGAGGCAGCTCGCGGTGCTGCCAGGTCCAAGGACAAGGCTGCCCTGCCCATCGGCGGCGTAGCCGGCTCCCACAACGACCGGGCACACTCCAAGACCTCGACGTCCGTACATGCACCGCACCCATCTCAGGAGGTGCGGGACCGGCAGCGTCATGGTACTCACAGTACCATGCGTTTGCTGGACCAAGATCGAGCTGGCGGATCTCGGAGTGCTCAAGACCAGCATGCACGCCAGCATGCTGGCACGAGCGAGGCACGGTCGCCTGGACGAGATAATGCTCCTTCTAACATAGTTAGAAGTCCGAGCATATCCCGCTCCTCGCACCGTTCGCCACCACCACCCTTCACTGCCGCAGAAGCTTTGGTTTTACGCTTCACCAAGAGATCAATACAAACCACAAGGCAGGAGTAGGGTTTTACGCATCCGTGCGGCCCGAACCTGGGTAAACTGCTCGCGTGCTTCGCCTCGATCCGCTCTTTGCACGACCTCCGCCCTCACCGAATCGAAAGGGACTCGGCCCGCCGGTCCCGTAGGTGTTCGTGGATCAGTCCCCCGACAATGTGGTTCTTCTGTCTTGCCCCCAAAAGGGACTAAACAGATCCGACAAAAATCATAAATTGACATCTCCTTATGCTCATCATATAAATGAAATTCGACCGTAGGCGGTGAGTTCCTAGAATGAAAATGAAAGTTTTGCACAAAGGTATTTGTGAGCAAGAGATACTGACCGCATTGGTCGTGGAGGAAAGTGGTAAGGCCTGCAATCTAAGCCAACTCATGAAAATCTTCATAAATCCCGGCTGCTCTTAAGAAATCCTCGGAAGGCCATTCACACGCCCGAACGTCCGCATTGCGAGGCAGATTATACTTAGGCTTTGGTGCCTTCTCCTTCAAGCTTGGGCTCGATGAGCCCCTTAAAAGTCTCCTCATCATTTTTTGAAAAATTCTGAAATTTTTAGTAACTTCAAAATAAAGGTAAACCAAACTCAATAATATTGATAGCAACTACTCCTACAAGTGCATAGGGCCTATATCATGCATCAAAACTACTTTTGACCATATAAATTTGACATGCAAGCTCAAGAACAGGGTCACCTAAGTAGCAAAAATTTGCAATGAATAAAGCACTAGAACAAAAACTAATTGGACCAATGGAGGAGTCACATACCAAGGAACAATCTCCCCAAGCAGTTTTGTGAGAGGTGCATTGGGCAAGGAGATTCAAAATGGCCGCAAAATGAGCTAGGACTCGGGTTTGAGCTGGTTTTTCGTGTTTGGGGGAGGAAGAAGGAGTGTATGGGTGAAAGGATAAGTGGAGAAGGGCCACCGTGGGGCCACGAGGCAGGGGGGCGCGCCCTAAGGGGGTGGGCGCGCCCTCCACCCTCGTGGGCAGGTGGTTGACCCCCTTGGTGTGTTCTCAGTTCCATAAGTCCTCAAATATTCTAGAAAAAATCATATTTAATTTTCAAGGCATTTGGAGAACTTGTATTTTTGAGGTATTTTTATATTGCACGGATAATCAGATAACAGACAGAAAAATATTTATTTTTGTTTCATCTAATATAAATAACAGAAAGTAAAAGTGGGGTACAGAAGGTTGTGCCTTCTAGTTTCATTCATCTCATGATCATCAAAAGGAATCCACTAACAAGGTTGATCAAGTCTTGTTAACGAACTCATTGCGAATAACATGGAACCGAAGAAATTTCGAATAACACTATGTTACCTCAACGGGGATATGCACATCCCCAATAATAAGAATATCATATTTCTTCTTGACAATAGGAAGAGGAAATTCAAAACCTCCAAATATAATGGATGGAATTTTTCCAATAGAGTTGATACTATGAAATTGAGGTTGTTTCTTCGGAAAGTGTACCGTATGCTCATTACCATTAACACGAAAAGTGACATTGCCTTTAGTGCAATCAATAACAGCCCCTGCAGTATTCAAAAAGGGTCTTCCAAGAATAATAGACATACTATCGTCCTTGGGAATATCAAGAATAACAAAGTCCATTAAAATAGTAACATTTGCAACTACAACAGGCACATCCTCACAAATACCGACAGGTATAGCAGTTGATTTATCAGCCATTTGCAAAGATATTTCAGTAGGTGTCAACTTATTCAAATCAAGTTTACGATATAAAGAGGGAGGCATAACACTAACACCGGCTCCAAGATCACATAAAGCAGTTTTAACATAGTTTCTTTTAATGGAGCATGGTATAGTGGGTACTCCTGGATCTCCAAGTTTCTTTGGTATTCCAGCCTTAAAAGTATAATTAGCAAGCATGGTGGAAATTTCACCTGCCGGTATCTTTCTTTTATTTGTAATAATATCTTTCATATACTTAGCATAAGGATTGGTTTTGAGCATATCAGTTAATCGCATACATAAAAAGATAGGTCTAATCATTTCAGCAAAGCGCTCAAAATCCTCATCATCGTTTTTCTTGGATGGTTTAGGAGGAAAGGGCATGGGTTTCTGAACCCATGGCTCTCTTTCTTACCGTGTTTCCTAGCAACAAAATCTTTCTTATCATAACGTTGATTCTTTGATTGTGGGTTATCAAGATCAACAGCAGGTTCAATTTCTATATCATTATCATTACTAGGTTGAGCATCATCATGAACATTATCATTAACATTATCACTAGTTTCAGGTTCATTACCAGATTGAGTTTCAGCATCAGAAATAGAAATATCATTTGGATTCTCAGGTGTTTCAACAATAGGATCACTAGAAGCATGCAAAGTCCTATCATTTTTCTTTTTCTTCTTTTTAGAAGAGCTAGGTGCATCTATATTATTTCTTTGAGAATCTTGCTCAATTCTTTTAGGATAGCCTTCAGGATACAAAGGTTCCTGAGTCATTCTACCACCTCTAGTCATAACTCTAACAGCATTATCATTATTCTTACTGTTCAATTCATTGAGCAAATCATTCTGAGCTTTAAGTACTTGTTCTACTTGAGTGGTAACCATAGAAGCATGTTTACTAATAAGTTTAAGTTCACCTTTAACATTAGCCATATAATCACCCAAGTGTCCAAGCATATTTGAATTGTATTTCAATTGTCTATCAAAATAAGCATTAAAATCTTCTTGCTTAGCCATAAATTTATCAAACTCATCTAAGCATGGGCTAGCAATTTTACTAAATGAGATTACAACTTTATCATATCTATAGAGAGAATTTACCTTTACTACCTGTGTCGGGTTATCAAGACCATGAGTTTGTTCAATAGGTAAAGGATTAAGATTATATGTTTCTTCAACAGGCGGTAAATTAAGACCATGTATTTCTTCAATAGGAGGTAAATTCTTAACATCTTTAGCTTTAATACCCTTTTCTTTCATAGATTTCTTTGCCTCTTGCATATCTTCAGGACTGAGAAATAGAATACCCCTCTTCTTTGGAGTTGGTTTAGGAATAGGCTCAGGAATTGGCTCTGGAGGTGTCCAATTATTTTCATTTGTCAACATATTATTCAATAGAATTTCAGCTTCATCCGATGTCCTTTCCCTGAAAACAGAACCAACACAACTATCCAGGTAATCTCTGGAGGCATCGGTTAGTCCATTATAAAAGATATCAAGTATTTCATTTTTCTTAAGAGGACGATCAGGCAAAGCATTAAGTTATTGGAGAAGCCTCCCCCAAGCTTGTGGGAGACTCTCTTCTTCAATTTGCACAAAATTATATATATCCCTTAAAGCAGCTTGTTTCTTATGAGTAGGGAAATATTTAGCAGAGAAGTAATAAATCATATCCCGGGGATTACGCACACAACCAGGATCAAGAGAATTAAACCATATCTTAGCATCACCCTTTAATGAGAACGGAAATATTTTAAGGATATAAAGTAGCGAGTTTTCTCATCTTTAGTGAACAGGGTAGCTATATCATTCAGTTTAGTAAGATGTGCCACAACAGTTTCAGATTCATAACCATGAAATGGATCAGATTCAACCAAAGTAATTATATCAGGATCAATAGAGAATTCATAATCCTTATCAGTAACAAAGATAGGTGAAGTAGAAAAAGAAGGGTCAGGTTTCGTTCTAGCATTTAGAGATTGCTTACTCCATTTAGCTAATAATCTTTTAAGTTCAATTCTATTTCTGCAAGCTAAAATGGCTAAAGAAGCATCTTGATCAAATACATAACCCTTAGGAATAGCAAGTGGTTCTTCATCATCACTTTCATCAGTATCACCAGATTCAATATTTTCAATTTTCCTAGCCCTAGCAAGTTGTTCATTAAGAAAATCACTAAGTGGCATAGTAGTATCAGGCATAGAGGTAGTTTCATCATAAGTATCATGCATAGTAGAAGTGGCATCGTCAATAACATGCGACATATCAGAACGAATAGCAGAAGCAGGTGTAGGTGTCGCAAGCTTACTCAAAACAGAAGGTGAATCAAGTGCAGAGGTAGAGGGCAGTTCCTTACCTCCCCTCGTAGTTGAGGGATCGATCTTGGTTTTTGGATCTCTCAAGTTCTTCATAATGATAAGAAGATATATATCCCAAGTGACTCAAAGAATAGAGCTATGCTCCCCGGCAACGGCGCCAGAAAATGGTCTTGATAACCCACAAGTATAGGGGATCGCAACAGTTTTCAAGGGCAGAGTATTCAACCCAAATTTATTGATTCGACACAAGGGGAGCCAAAGAATATTCTCAAGTATTAGTAGCTGAGTTGTCAATTCAACCACACCTAGAAACTTAATATCTGCAGCAAAGTGTTCAGTAGCAAAGTAATATGATAGTGGTGATAACGGTAACAAAAGGTAACAGTAGTAAAAATCAATGTTTTTGGTATTTTGTAATGATGATAGCAATAGCAACGAAAAAGTAAATAAGCGAAGAACAATATATGGAAAGCTCGTAGGCAATGGATCGGTGATGGAGAATTATGCCGGATGCGGTTCATCATGTAACAGTCATAACCTAGGGTGACACAGAACTAGCTCCAGTTCATTGATATAATGTAGGCATGTATTCCGAATATAGTCATACGTGCTTATGGAAAAGAACTTGCATGACATCTTTTGTCCTACCCTCCCATGGCAGCGGGGTCCGTACGGAAACTAAGGGATATTAAGGCCTCCTTTTAATAGAGAACCGGAACAAATCATTAACACATAGTGAATACATGAACTCCTCAAACTACGGTCATCACCGGTAAGTATCCCGATTATTGTCACTTCGGGGTTAACGGATCATAACACATAATAGGTGACTATAGACTTGCAAGATAGGATCAAGAACACTAATATATTGATGAAAACATAATAGGTTCAGATCTGAAATCATGGCACTCGGGCCCTAGTGACAAGCAAGCATAGCAAAGTCATAGCAACATCAATCTCAGAACATAGTGGACACTAGGGATCAAACCCTAACAAAACTAACTCGATTACATGATAGATCTCATCCAACCCATCACCGTCCAGCAAGCCCACGATGGAATTACTCACGCACGGCGGTGAGCATCATGAAATTGGTGATGGAGGATGGTTGATGATGATGATGGCGACGGATTCCCCTCTCCGGAGCCCCGAATGGACTCCAGATCAACCCTCCCGAGAGGTTTTACGGCTTGACGGCGGTTCCGTTTCATAGAACGCGATGATTTCTTCTCTCTGATTTTTTTCTCATCAAAACTCAATATATGGAGGTGGAGTTGGAGTCGGAGAGGCAACATGGGGCCCACGAGGTAGGGGGGCGCGCCCTAGGGGGGCAGGCACGCCCCCACCCTCGTGGCAAGGTGGTGGGCCCCCTGGTCTTCATCTTTGGCAGGTATTTTTCTTATTTTCTAAAAAGTGTCTCCGTGAAGTTTCAGGTCATTCCGAGAACGTTTGCTCCTGCACATAAATAACACCATGGTAGTTTTGCTGAAAAGAACGTCAGTCCGGGTTAGTTCCATTCAAATCATGCAAGTTAGAGTCCAAAACAAGGGCAAAAGTGTTTGGAAAAGTAGATACGTTGGAGATGTATCAGGAACTACATCCTGACATGAAGTTAATTCTTTTTTAGATGAATACTCATAGCAACCCAAATCCATTTATTAGAAGCCAGATAAGCAGGACTCAGAGAAGTGAATTCAAAAGGAAAAATATAAAAATAGACTCCAAGGTGAGAACACCCACTTCCTACATCAAGCTGAAAATGAAAGCATTAGGACGATTAAGACTCTTCTTATTACACATCGAAGAACACGAGACTAAGAGAAACAGAAACTACAACATACACACATAGAAAAACACAAGGCTAAACGAAAGTAATTGAATGGGTGTTACTTACCAAAGCTCGTTTTACAGGTTCGGTGCAGCTCCTCTTTAACTTTCCATGCTCCGTGAAGATGTCCCCAATATCTCGTGTTTGGTCTTCATTGCTCCTCTGTATGTTTGCACTCATGGTTTTAAAATCTCAACAAGGCAAGAAAAATATACTAGTAGTACTCACGCATCTTGTGGGCAACATTAAAGCACTCGTTTGCCATGTTAGAGCATCTTCAACAGAAGCGCGATGCACAACGCGTTAAAAAGCGTTTACAGTGCTAGAATAGCTAGTTTTTGCGGGCCCGTTGTGCTGAGATGGAGAAGTAGAGATAGAGAGTAGAGAGTAGAGACATAGATAGTTCTCAGCATAGATAAAAAATAGATTGTTCAACTACTCCTCGTCATCCGACTCCTCGGTGATGTCCTCCTCCGACGTCTCAATGTAGGCGTCAAGATACCGATCATCGTCGGAGTCCCAGGGGAACGCTGCTCCTAGCCTCTTGGTGAATTGAGTGGCCACTTTCCACGTACGCTTGTCCTCCCGATAGGCGGCTCGCTCCACCCTCCTCTTCTCCCTCTCCACCCTCCTTTGCACGTAGAACTCGCGCTCGTTGATGATGTCCTATGGGAAGCGTTGGCGCCACAGCGCCATGGCTTCCTCGTCCATCTTGGCGATGCCGAGATGGTGCTGCCGCCTCTGGTTGTCACGACAATCCTCGTCGGTGATAAGCCGCAACGGAGGCGCGAGCTCCTGCTCCTGCTCCTGCGTCGGCACGTTGGGGAGTTCAATGTTCTATGAGGCCACCGGAGGCGCCACGCCGCCACGTCGTATGCGCGGGTGGCCTCGTGGGCGGTGTCGAAAGTGCCGAGGCCAAGGCGCATCCCGCAGAACAGGATCTTGGCGGAGAAGCCGCCGAACGGCCGTGCGCAGATGTCGTGGTATCCGCAAGTTTCCTGACGGCACGACAGCATGGTGGTGCAGCGGTGGCGAGGCAAGAAAGAGCAGGGAGAGAGCGGTGGCGAGGAAAAGAGCGGGGAGAGAGCCGTGGCGAGGCACAGAGCGGGGAGAGAGTGGTGGAAAGGCACAGGGCGGTGGGAGGGCATTGGATTTTATAAAGCGCGGCAAACGCCGCGGGCCAAAAAACTAGCGCGCGCCCGGCCACTTTTTCCCGCGTGCGCGATCCTTTCCCGACGTCCTTGCTATATGTACTCTCTTCTCTACTATTATATTTATTTTATATTTTATATATATCTGTACTCTTATAAAAAACAGATTTGGTTATGATCGTGTGCCTTCCATCCTGCAATATAGGCCATCTCATTTATATCCGACGGATAGGAAGGAAACTATGGCAATTTCGTAGAAATATACCCACACCCCTCTCCACATTTGCAAATAAGGCCTTCCCTCATTCAACGTTTTCTCCCACAAGATAAAATACTCATACAAATGCATCTTGATGTTCCGTGCAACACATGGGCATCTTGCTACTTTTAAGAAATTTCCATCATTTCCACACTACTGGTTGCAGATACCTACCCAAGCACAGCGCGATACAGGAGTGACACACAACTACAAGCTGATATTCTGTTGGACAATGGAGGTTATAACCAATTACTTTTACGGGAACAATAGCAACCAGGAAATTTGAAGGGTAGGTATGAACAAAATTGGAACTACACATGTACTGCTAAGAGATTCAATACACACATTACCAATCGAGGAGGAGTACGATGGTTGCGGCGGCCTCTGTGCATCATGGTCGGCAACGGGAGTCAGTTCATTGTCCGAGGAAGCATATCCGAGACCGTGGAAGACGGTGCCAGGGAAGAGGCTCCGTGTATGACAACAACAGTGGACCGGCTCCAGTGCGGCGTACGACATCGTCGATGAGGCAGATGCGCCGCGGTTGATGACTGCGCCGATGTAGAAGGGGAGGACCACGAAGGCTATGGTGCCGTGGAGAAGTCTATTTTGCAGTGGAGATAGAAAATGGGGAGTATTTAGGTGTACTACCCTGGGTGCCGGGGTGGGGTTGGCTGGGTAGCGTGAACCTAAAGTTACCAAAACAGCCCCCTACCAAGCATCATCTGTAGGCCTGTTCCGAAGGGTATGATGGTAACTTCGCACTGCTCGAATCAGGGTCGCGAGAGATTTTCCCGCCGACCTCAAAATTTTGTGACACTGTACTCCCCGTGTGGCGTGTTGGGTGATTGGGCTAAGCAACTAGCGAGTAGTACTAGTAGTTAGTAGTACTAGTAACTACTAGTACTCCGTCCGTTTTTATTAACTCAGCATATTAGGTTTGACCGAAGTCAAACTTTCTAAAGTTCGACCAAGTTTATAGAAAAATATAAACATTTACCATAACAAATATGTACGATGTGAAAGTACATTCAATAATGAATCTAATGGTATTTATTTATTATTGTATATGTTAATATTTTTTGTTATAAACTTTGTGAGAGTTTACAAAACTTGACTTTGACCAATGCTAATACGCGGATTTAAATAAAAACGGAGGGAGTACACATTTGTTTTCTTAGTTTGTAGTGAATTAATAATTTGTTGTAATTGTGAAATAAATATATTAGGCTACTGACTTCAAATGTAATGGTCTATGCAATTCAATAGTTAGAATCGTTGTTGAATTCCAAGATGTATAAGAGGTCTATAGTACTTCACAATATGCTCAAACTCACATAATCCTTGTCAAATGAAAATCTAAATGCATTTCATAGTTATTACTTTGTAGGATGCAATAAAACCAACCATAACTCTACATCATCCATTATAAAGGCAACATTTTGAACACATCCCAATGTGTGAATGAAACGTGTAGAGAGAGCTTGCAAAGATGGAGCGGATAGGGTGAGAAAGATTGTATGTATGTGGGCCAGAGAGTAGGAGAGAAAACTAACAAGAGAGAGAGATAGCGAGAGAGAAAGAGAGAGGAAGAAGTTAGGCCTGTGAGAAAGATGGAGACATGTAATATACGTGAGATACATGTGCATCCGGATTTTGTACACATGGAAGGAGAAGAGACAACAGGTTTGATGAGAGAGCTGGAAAAACATGGACGAGAGAGGAATGATATTGAGGGTTGAGGGATTGATAATGTTGTGCGGGAGAGAGAGGGATTGGTAATTTTGTGCGGGAGAGATAGGGGGAGGAGTCAGTCAGCTGTCGTCACACCATCCTGCTTCCAAATGGCCCCGCATTCTTTAGTGCAGTGTGGTCATCGTCTTCGATCTCGTCGATGCCCTCTTTGAAGAATTAGGTGATGTGCATGCTGGCGTGCAGAGAAGCACATGCGAGAGTGGTCACCATATAACCTTAGATGGGGATGAATTGTGTGCTTGGGGGAGGGGGAGTGTGTGTGTATGTGTGTGTGTGTGTCAGATATTGAGAGAAATCAAACCCATGGAGAGAATGTGTGTGTATGTGACGGAAAGCTACATGCTAAATAGGGTTTTCACGAAGAGATTGTGTGTGTGAGATAGAAGGCGATGTGCGGTCCTTGAGGTGGGCAGGGGCCGGGTGAGGGTGTCAAAATGTGTGTGAGATAGAGAGCGATCATGCGAGGGCCGGACGAATCGAGAGAGATGGTTATTGTGTTACGGATGCTCCTCTCTCTCTCTGTCTGTCACGCACACAAGTGCAATTAGAAGACCGTTCTCTCATGTATACACAACGTATCGGCATCTCTCTATGTCTCACTCATGCATGATCATTTGCGCATTCACACTTCTCTATGTCTTGATCACACGCACACCATCTCTACATTGCCCTTCCGCCACAACACACATATGGACACATACACATGTCATCTGTCATTCACCCATACAAAATCAGTATTAAAACAAACTAGGGCGCACCTAAAGCGTCCAAATCCAAATAAACATGAACTGAAGCTAAATTCAAATATATGGAAATATTGTAGAGTGAAGAACTTTTCCAGGAAAAAAAGTTGAGTACTATTCGGGGATTGTTTTCACACACACACAAAAATGTTCGGTGGATGTCCTTTGAGCACGACACAGTGACACACTGTTCGATCGACCGCGCGGCCGCGGTGCACGTGCTTGCACGGGATTCCGTATCGTTGCTGTGGTAACTAATACAACCGTTGCGTCAGTCTAATGTTTACGTGTACTAGTACGGTTTTCTTTTAGGTTTGACTAACCCTATATAAAACTAAACTAAGCTCCCATACTCGCACTCATCAATATGCTGCCGCCGTTGCGCATGCCGGCGCCCACCTGCTCCAGCCAAACATTTCTTGCCCATCACCGCCGTGTCGCAGCCATCCCTATGCCATGAAGCCGAAGGCTCGCCCGCTCACATCATCCTCAGTCCCTCCTCGCGATGCTGCTGCACTTCCAAGCATGCGAGCAGCTGATGGAGCCGCATCTATGTATGCAGCGTACGAAGAGGAGGACGAGCGCGTGCTCCAGCACGCCGGCGAGGAGCTAGCATGTCATTGTCATCTCTGCCGCACGGAGGAGGCGCGCATGGTGGTTGTTGCGGCAGAAGCCAGTCACGCCCGCGCCGAGCCCGCAAACCCGGTGCGGACGCAAAATCTACCTTCGAGACCTTGAATACCACATGGATCCTGCAATCTGAAGGAGCAATTTGGGTCAACTGACTCTTGTGAGCCGTTGGATGCAACATCGATGGCCAGAAGGGCTTCTTCAACCTCCAAAATTGATGCACTGTTCATATTCTCTCTCAGGCATCCAGCCGCTAGCCCGCCACACGCCTAACCGACTACCGCCGCCGCCCCGCCTTCCCCTGAATGGCCTGCGACCACCATGCTCCCCCCACCACCGCCATCCGTTTAACCCCAGGCACGATCCATTTTTTCCGGAGAACTGCATTCCACACCCAACACTCATAAGATAGATCATGGGCACCCTGCCACCCTAATATAGATACTAGGTAGCTTCTCTGCTGTCTTCTTCCTTTGCTCTGTCGAACTTCTTTCACAAATCGACTGACCCAAATTATACTACTAGTATGAACGTATTAAGTACAGTAGGAACACGAAGATACGAGCAGTAGTACCAACAACAAGAAGAATGGTAGTAAGACATACCAGTACTACTGTACGTACTAAAGAGTTCAAATAACGAGAAAGAACATAAACATAGTTCTGCTAGTGGCTCAGCACAACACACCCTTGAAATAAAACTAAGCAACTAGTCTGCTTACCAGCATGAGCGACGACACTGCCACCTTACTCAGAGTTCTAGTCCATGTCCTCGACTTCGTCCTCGTCCCTCTGTAGATATTTAAACAAAGGTAGGCACCATTGTTGTGTATAGGATGTGATCTTCATCTATTGTCTTCCACTCCCATGCATGATGAAACTCATGGTGAGGTTTCTTTAGTTGAGCGTATGAAGGATCAATCATGGCTGCTTCCAGGGTCAGCATTGAAGGCTGAGAGGAGGGGACCAGGCTTGCCCTCTGGAGCTCGAAGCGCTGGCCTACGAGGCCTATCTGACCCAGGACAATCCTGTTGTTCCTACAGTCTACAGTAACAAATTTCACTCTTTCGTCCTTGAGGAAGTTCTTAAAATCCTGGTACTCAACGTCGGCATGGCATATGTCGTAGACCAACCACATGTTATGTATGCAAACCTGGATCACGGCGGGCTTCTTCTTCTCTGCCTCCTTTAGAATCTTCTCACTTTCCAGGACTGTGGTGTACTCAACATTTAGCCCAGCGACCCACTCATCCTTTGAACTTTTGAACATGCATAGGAAGCGAGCAAGACATGCTTCCACAGTCACGGATCTACGGGTGTAGATGATGATGAACTCATAGCCGGTGATGGCTCTAACCTAGTACTCAGTGGCGATCATGGAGATTTGGGAGGCCATGGATTTTGGAGGCGGGTTAGGAGAAGTTGAGCTGGTGTAATGTGAAAGGACGGGCCGACTGGGAGCGAATTGTTGTAAGGTAGAAGACGGGGACGAGTTAGGACGAGTTGGGCATGCGAATGGCGTGGGGTTGTTGGCTTGCCCGGTGGATAAACGGCTACATGCCCCCAAAGAGTTCTCGAGTACTATGCGGGACCCACTAGATGTCATGTCTACTAGACCCATATCATAGGCCTGACGGTATAGCTTCTGCGTGTTCGCACGCCATGCCGGCGCATTGATGTAACTTCACTTAATTCCGTCAACCGTTGCGCCTCCCGTGACCTTCGCCTCCCCGGCGCGGTCGTGCCCTTTGATACTTCGGACGGCTATAAATGAGCAATTTTTTTTGCCTATTCCGCATGCATGATACTCCCTCTGGTCCTGCTTACTCTGCGTAAGATTTGTGACAAGTCAAAGTTTGCAAAGTTTTTGACCAAATTTATAACAAAAATATCAATATCTACAATACCGAATATATATTTTATGAAACTACGTTTTATAATGAGTACAAAAATATTGATTTGACATTGTGAATGTTGATACATTTTTCTATAAGTTTGGTCAAAGTAGAGGTACATTGACTTCAGACAAAACTTTTTTTTGAACAGAAGACAAAACTTATACGCACAATGCAGACTAGTTCCTCCGTCCAGGTGCGTGCCATGTCCTATCTAGTCATCACAACAAGGTTAGCTATTAGAGTACTCTTACCAAGATAGACGGTGGAATAGTTTTTGTAGTCTGCAAAAGTACTCAATTAATGATCTCGTTCTTCACAAAAAAATGTGTTTACTAGTGCATCATCGCATTGCATGCATGCATGAACACTAGTAAATGACAAAGATTTTTACATGCACTAGCAAGATGCCCGTGCGTTGCATGGAACATTAAGATGTTGTGGGAGAAAAGGATGAACGAGGGAAGGCCTTATCTACAAATGTGGAGAGGAGTGCGGGTAAATTGTCATAGTTTCCTTCCTATCCGTTAGATATAGATCGGGCGGCCTATATTGCAGGATGACAGGCACACCATCATCACCAACTCTGCTTTTTATAAGAGTAGAGATAAGAGTCGATATAGAGAGTAGAGATTAGTTAATATTCTCTTTAGGCTACTCATAGTAGAAAGTATCATATACTAGTGTCATGTGCATGATACGCGTGTATGATACGAGACTACCTTTATAGTGCCATGCTTGACACAAAGTAGCATGTATTTAACATGATACGGTATCTAACTATGTTACTCTAACCACCCTCTCTTATTTAATTCTATGCCACATCAGCATGTTTGCTATTCCCGTGTGCATGATACCAGTACCACATTACCACCACTATGGCCAGCCTTAATCATCGCATGCAATAATTTAGTGCACCTTGAAATCTGAACGCCTGCTTGACTCTCCTTCTCCCTCCGGCAGTCCCACCACTCCACCTCGTGTGGAAAAAAATCTGCATGCATGACTCTCCTTCCCCCGTGCTCGTCCAATCCATTGTGATAAGCAATATTTCCACCCCTTCCCTCCCCCGTAATTTACTCCAAAAAATATGCCCATGTAGTTGTTACGTTAATCACACAACATATCTTACGAGACCCTGCTTCAGTTACTTAACTGTAGGTGCATTGGGTCACTAACATGTGGACCCAACATGCATTTTCCCACATGTCAGTGACGCAACTCCACCTACAGTTAAGTCAGTGAACCTCAGTCCATATCTTACATAGGTGTGCCATTGCTCGCTATAAATACTGCACCCCTCCCACCACATTCAGAAGAATGCTCATATTCATCTCTATTGCCTCCCCTCCCTCTCACGTCGACCACCATGGCATCGCCCTTCCCAAGCCCTAGGCGCCCCTCACTGTGCCGCATGGACAGTCGCGCGTCACCGTTCCGTTCCTCGCCGCCACTAGTCGAGGAGGGCGTGTTAGCATTCCGCTCCTCGCAGCGACGCATCAAGGTGGACACATCGGTGTTCCCAGTCTCACCAGCACGCACGTCAGAGGATGCGTTGGCTCCCCGCTACGAGGAGAATGCCGCGTCGCCCGCCGAGCCCCCCAGCCTTGAGGAGCTTTGAAAAGAAATGGATGTCGCCTTGTGGGAGGCTTTGCCTCCGGCAGAGCACACCAAAATAGAGGCAGAGAAGAAGGTCGAGGAAGAGAAGCGCGCCGCGAGGCATGCTGCCTCCCAGGCCTATGTTGCGTCTGAGAGAGTCAAGTAATTGGCTCTTTGGCAGAAGGCTCGTGCGAGGGCCGTGAGTGTGGCGGAGGATGCCCGTGCCAAATCCCTGAGTGCAGTCAAGCCCAAGCGCCTCATCTACGCTTGGCGTTACGTGAACCGAGTGCATGCTTTTGATATGTCTCCAACATATCTATAATTTTTGATTGTTCCATGCTATTATATTATCTATTTTGGATGTTAACGGGCTTTATTTTACACTTTTATATTATTTTTGGGACTAACCTATTAACCGGAGGCCCAGCCCAAATTGCTGTTTTTTTGCCTATTTCAGTGTTTCGCAGAAAAGGAATATCAAGCGGAGTCCAAACAGAATGAAACCTCCGGGAACATGATTTTTGGAACAAATGTGATCCAGAGGACTTGGAGTGGACGCCAAGAAATCAACGAGGCGGCCACGAGGCAGGGGGGTGTGCCCTCCCCCCTCGTGGGCCCCTAGTTGCACCACCCACCTACTTCTTCCTCCTTTATATATTCATATACCCCGCAAACATCCAGGAGCACCACGAAACCCTATTTCCACTGCCGCAACCGTCTGTACCCAAGAGATCCCATCTTGGGGCCTTTTCCGGAGCTCCGCCGGAGGGGGCATTGATCACGGAGGGCCTCTACATCAACTGCATGGCCCCTCCGATGATGTGTGAGTAGTTTACCTTAGACCTTAAGGTCCATAGCTAGTAGCTAGATGGCTTCTTCTCTCTCTTTGGATCTCAATACAAAGTTCTCCTCGATTCTCTTGGAGATCTATTCGATGTAATCTTCTTTTGCGGTGTGTTTGTCGAGATCCGATGAATTATGGATTTATGATCAAGTCTATCTATGAACAATATTTGAATCTTCTCTGAATTCTTTTATGTATGATTGGTTTATCTTTGCAAGTCTCTTCGAATTATCAGTTTGGTTTGGCTTACTAGATTGATCTTTCTTGCAATGGGAGAAATGCTTACCTTTGGGTTCAATCTTGAAGTTCTCGATCCCAATGACAGAAAGGGAAACTACACGTATTGTATTGTTGCCATCGAGGATAAAAAGATGGGGTTTACATCATATTGCATGAGTTTATCCCTCTACATCATGTCATCTTGCTTAAGGCGTTACTCTGTTCTTATGAACTTAATACTCTAGATGCATGCTGGATAGCGGTCGATGTGTGGAGTAATAGTAGTAGATGCAGGCAGGAGTCGGTCTACTTGTCATGGACGTGATGCCTATAAACATGATCATACCTAGATATTCTAATAATTATTCGCTTTTCTATCAATTGCTCGACAGTAATGTGTTCACCCGCCATAATACTTATGCTATCTTGAGAGAAGCCACTAGTGAAACCTATGGCCCTGGGGTCTATTCTCCATCATATAAGTTTCCAATCTATTTTATTTTGCAATCTTTACTTTCAATCTATATCATAAAAATACCAAAAATATTTTTCTTATTATTATTATCTCTATCAGATCTCACTCTTGCAAGTGTCCGTGATGGGATTGAGAACCCCTTTATCACGTTGGTTGCGAGGTTCTTATTTGTTTGTGTAGTTATGAGGTGACTCGCGCGTGGTCTCCTACTGGATTGATACCTTGGTTCTCAAAAACTAAGGGAAATACTTACGGTGCTTTACTTCATCACCCTTTCCTCTTCAAGGGAAAACCAACGCAGTGCTCAAGAGGTAGCAAGAAGGATTTCTGGCGCCGTTGCCGGGGAGATCTATGCCAAGTCAAGACAGACCAAGTACCCATCACAACTCTTATCCTTCGCATTACATTATTTGCCATTCGCCTCTCGTTTTCCTCTCCCCAACTTCAACCTTGCCGTTTTATTCGCCCTCTTTTTCCCTTCCCCTTCTCTTTACTAGTTTGCCTCTTTTGCCTGTTTCTTGTTTGCTTGTGGGTTGGATTGCTTGCTTGTCACGATGGCTCAAGATAATACTAAATTGTGTGACTTTTCCAATACCAACAATAATGATTTTATTAGCACTCCGATTGTTCCTCTTACAAATGCCAAATCTTGTGAAATTAATACTGCTTTGCTGAATCTTGTCATGAAAGATCTGTCTTCTGGCCTTCCTAGTGAAGATGCCGCTACCCATGTAAACAACTTTGTTGATTTGTGTGATATGCAAAAGAAGAAAGATGTGGATAATGATATTGTTAAACTTAAGCTATTTTCGTTTTCGTTTAGAGATCGTGCTAAAGCTTGGTTTTCGTCTTTGCCTAAAATAGTATTGATTCACAGAATAAGTGCAAAGATGCTTTTATCTCTAAGTATTTTCCTCCCGCTAAGATCTTCTCTCTTAGAAACGATATTATGAATTTTAAGCAACTTGATCATGAGCATGTTGCACAATCTTGGGAGAGTATGAAATTAATGATACGTAATTGCCCTACACATGGTTTGAATTTATGGATGATTATACAAAAAATTTATGCCGGATTGCATTTTTCTTCTAGAAATCTTTTAGATTCGGCCGCAGGAGGCACTTTTATGGAAATCACTTTATGAGAAGCTACCAAACTCCTAGATAATATTATGTTTAATTATTCTCAATGGCACACTGAAAGATCTACTAGTAAAAAGGTGCATGCAATTGAAGAGATTAATGTTTTGAGTGGAAAGATGGATGAACTTATGAAATTGTTTGCTAATAAGAGTGTTCCTACTGATGCTAATGATATGCCTTTGTCTACTTTGATTCAGAATAATAATGAATCTATGGATGTGAATTTTGTTGGTAGGAACAATTTTGGTAACAACGCGTATAGTGGTAATTTTAATTCTAGGCCTTTTCCTAGTAATTCCTCTAATAATTATGGTAATTCCTACAACAATTCTTATGGAAATTATAATAAGATGCCATCTGATTTTTAATCTAGTATTAAAGAATTTATTAGTTTGCAAAAGAGTTTCAATGCTTTGATTGAAGAAAAATTGCTTAAGATTGATGAGTTGGCTAGGAACGTGGATAGAATTTCTCTTGATGTTGATTCTTTGAAACTTAGATCTATTCCACCTAAGCATGATATCAATGAGTCTCTCAAATCCATGAGAATTTCCATTGATGAGTGCAAAAGAACCGCTAGGATGCGTGCTAAGAAAGATTACTTCATAAAAGCGTGTTATTCTAGTTTTCATGATAATAAGAATGAAGATATAAAAGTTATTGATATGTCCCCTATTAAATATTTGTTTTGCAATATGAATCTTGATAATGGTGGGACTGGATATGAGTCAACTTTAGTTAGAAGGCGTCCCAATGATTCGGAGTTTTTAGATCTTGATGCAAAAATTGATAAAAGTGGGTTGGAGAGGTCAAAACTTTAGATAGCAACGAACCCACTATCTTGGATTTCAAGGAATTTAATTATGATAATTTATTTTTGATAGATTGTATTTCCTTGTTGCAATCCGTGCTAAATTCTCCTCACACTTATAGTCAAAATAAAGCTTTTACTAAACATATCGTTGATGCTTTGATGCAATCTTATGAAGAAAAAGTTGAGTTGGAAGTTTCTATCCCTAGAAAACTTTATGATGAGTGGGAACCTACAATAAAAATAAAAATTAAAGATCATGAATGCTATGCTTTGTGTGATTTGGGTGCTAGTGTTTCCACGATCCCAGAAACTTTGTGTGATTTGCTAGGTTTCCGTGAATTTGATGATTGTTCTTTAAACTTGCACCTTGCGGATTCCACTATTAAGAAACCTATGGGAAAGATTAATGATGTTCTTATTGTTGCAAATAGGAATTATGTGCCCGTACATTTCATTGTTCTTGATATAGCTTGCAATCCTTCATGTCCTATTTTCCTTGGTAGACCTTTCCTTAGAACGATTGGTGCAATTATAGATATGAAGGAAGGGAATATTAGATTCCAATTTCCGTTAAGTAAAGGCATGGAACACTTCCTGTCGGTGTCAAAACCGGTGGATCTCGGGTAGGGGGTCCCGAACTGTGTGTCTAGGCCGGATGGTAACAGGAGGCAAGGGACACGAAGTTTTACCCAGGTTCGGGCCCTTTTGATGGAGGTAAAAGCCTATGTCCTGCTTGATTAATTTTGATGATATGGGTAGTACAAGAGTAGATCTACCACGAGATCGGAGAGGCTAAACCCTAGAAGCTAGCCTATGGTATGATTGTTGTTCTGTACCTTGTCCTACGGACTAAAACCCTCCGGTTTATATAGACACCGGAGAGGGTTAGGGTTACACAAAGTCGGTTACAATGGTAGGAGATCTACATATCCATATCGCCAAGCTTGCCTTCCACGCCAAGGAAAGTCCCTCCCGGACACGAGACGAAGTATTCAATCTTATATCTTCATAGCCGAGGAGTCCGGCTGAAGGTATAGTTCGGCCATCCGGACACCCCCTAATCCAGGACTCCCTCAGTAGCCCCCGAACCAGGCTTCAATGACGATGAGTCCGGCGCGCAGATTATCTTCGGCATTGCAAGGCGGGTTCTCCTTCAAATTCCGTAAACATCCACACCCCTAGCCGCGTAAATGAGCCGCCCATTTAAGTGGACGAGGATTTAGGTCCAAACCACACCTTCTCTCCTTCGCGAGTGTTCATCAGAGCGCATCCGACAAAGGTCCATACCACCATGGCCAGCCGTCGCAACTCCTCCTTCCACCCTTCCAGCCCTCAGCCTGTATATTGGGAGAGATGCTCCATCCCGCATAGCGAGCTAGTGACACTCCAGACCAAGGGATTTCTCCCCCTGGCCTATATGGTCCCGGTTCGAGCCGGTCTTGCCATCTATAAAGGCGGAGAGCAATCGGAGAGTGTGTAACACCCCGGATATGATTTACATAATATGTAATCCAACTCTTGCCATTTCCGGCGTTAAGTTATTTTATTTTCTCGGGTTCGGGTTTTTTTGTCTCTGTGTGTTGTTGTTGTTGTTGTTGTTGTTGTTGTTGTTGTTGTTGTTGTTGTCATGCATCTCATACCATGTCATCATGTGCATTGCATTTGCATACGTGTTCATCTCATGCATTCGAGCATTTTCCCCGTTGTCCATTTTGCATTCCGGTGGTCATTTCTACCTCTCTTTCGTGTGTGAGGATTAAACATTTCCGGATTGGACCGAGACTTGCCAAGCGGCCTTGTTTACTACCGGTAGACCGCCTGTCAAGTTTCGTACCATTTGGACTTCGTTTGATGCTCCAACGGTTAACCGAGGGACCGAGAAGGCCACGTGTTTGTTGCAGCCTAACACCCTTCCAATTTGTCCCAAAACCCACCAAAACCCTCTCCATCTTCTAGAGCGTTCGATCACGATCGCGTGTCCGAAAACCGCACCTCATTTGGACTCTCCTAGCTCCCTCTATGCCTATATATAGCCCCCCTTCGAAATCCATGGGTCCTTCTTCCCCAAACCCTAGATCCATCTCCACCCGCCGCCGCCGGACGAAATTCCCGCGGTCCGGACATTGTCCGCCTGCCGCCACCAACCAATCGGGGCGCGCCACGTGGCAGTGGGGGCCCCACATCGCCGCCGATTCCGCGCGGGCCCGCTCGGCCCGTGGCCGGCCCCCGCGGCCCGGGATCCCTCCGCCGCCGCCCGGGTCTTCTCCTACCTCCGCCGCCTCTCTCCTCGCGGCCGAGCCGCCTCGCCGGCCGGAGCCGCCGC
>NC_041386.1:275459883-275496773 GCF_002162155.2 Triticum dicoccoides | reverse complement strand
CACCTGCGCCGGTCCGCCGCACCGACGCCGGCCACCACCACCACACTCCGGCGCCGCCCCGCGCCTTCCTCCTCCACGCTGGCACTTTCCTCGGCAAGAAGTCGAGCCATCGGCGTTCCCCCGACGATCATTGTTATCCGCGCATGAACAGTGGATCTCAGATCTAAAATCCGGACGGTTGACTTTCCTCCCGAAATCCTAATAATTTGCGTTTTCATCATGTTGTATCTCCGCATCTGTAGCTCCGTTTTGGGCGTGTAGCATATCAGAATGCTCATCTCAGAGAGCACATCATTTCATTTCATTGCATCATTTTCATTTGAGTTCATATTGTTTCCCAAAATGCTGTTGGAAGAGTGCTATTTGAGATAATTGTCAGATCTGCTGCTCCAAATAGCTATTTGTCATGTTTGCCATGATTATTGTGTGCATGATATGCCCCTGAGGTCTACATATGTTTTGTTATGTGTTTTGTCATATTTGCAGAGGTGCAATCCATGTATTTTTGTGATGTGTATGGTGACTAGCACACGCTTGCCAAGTGGTGCATACGTTAATGCTGATTTCAGTGACTTAGCAATTCCACCAAGTCCTTGATCTGTTTTTATCAATATGCCATATGTTCATGTTGTTTCCTAGTTATCCGTGCCTCTTTTGAGGATGATCAGTAAGGATGTTTTGTTAATCTTGTAGTGCTCTATCCATCCATGTCTTGGTTTGCAATTATCGAGGGCCCTAGCTCGAGTCAATCGAGCTCTACTTTTGCTATTTCATGAATCTGGGCAGATTATCTACTTGTGAGCGATTTTGCCGAGGATGTTGTAGTTGATCCGTGCATGCTATGTTATTGTTCTTGCCATGTCTAGCTTGTATAATGTGTATTCCTGATGGGTGTATTCTTAGATTGTCATGACACGCTCTGTAGTGAGTGCATCGAGCTCGGAAACATGCCTACTTGATATCTGATTTGCATGTTCTAGTTTTTCACCAAGTCTATGATCTGATTATGTTTTTGCCATGTTCACATGCTTGCAATTGTATTTTCTGATCCCTTTTGGCTCAAGGTCACTAAGGGACTTTTGTTAAGCTCCTTGAGTAGCTCCATGCCATGCTTTACTTTTCCATGTTAAGTACCTGTAGCATATAGTTTTCATGCTCCAAAGTGTGCTACCGGATCTGAAATTCCAGACAAGTGTTAATTTCACTAAGTCTGAAATCTGTTTACCAATTGCACTCTTGCCATGCTTGTTTGAACCTGTTAATGGATGAATTGGTCGTATCTTAGTGTTCATGTTTTGTTAAGCTTCATGAATGGATCCATGCCATGTATTTTGTTGCCATGTTTGAGTGCTGTGGCATATTTGTCTTGTTGCATTTATAAGGCTACTTGCTGTTTATCACAGACCGGTGCCATATTTAAATTGCTCGCCATTTCCAAACCGTGTCTCCGATTCCGGCATTCTTTATATCGTTTTCAAGCGAAATCACCTCACCTTTCCAGTGGCACACTTGGATTTCCATGTTGAGGCCAGGTTCTTTCATTCGTTGTCAAATCTTCCATACGCATCACATATCGCATCCCGCATAGCATACCATGTTTGCATCATGTTGTTTGAGCTTTGCACGTGGTTGATTGTGTCCTTTTTTCTTGTTTGTATTGTTTGGGTAGAGCCGGGAGACGAGTTCGCTAACGAGGAGCCCGTTGAGTTTGCTTTCGAGGATCTAGTCAACTCTGACAACTTTGCAGGCAAGATGATCATACCCTCAAAATCACTTCTATCTTTGCTTTGCTAGATGCTCGCTCTTTTGCTATGCCTATGTTATGATGCCTACCACTTGCTTTTCATGCCTCCCAAATTGCCATGTCAAACCTCTAACCCACCATGTCCTAGCAAACCGTTGATTGGCTATGTTACCGCTTTGCTCAGCCCCTCTTATAGCGTTGCTAGTTGCAGGTGAAGATTGAAGACCGTTCCTTGTTGGAACATTATTTTTCTTGTTGGGATCTCATTATATTACCTGGTTATCTTGATGCATCTATATACTTGGTAAAGGGTGGAAGGCTCGGCCTTTTGCCTAGTGTTTTGTTCCACTCTTGCCGCCCTAGTTTCCGTCATATCGGTGTTATCTTCCCGGATTTTGCGTTCCTTACGCGGTTGGGTGATAATGGGAACCCCTTGATAGTTCGCCTTGAATAAAACTCTTCCAGCAATGCCCAACCTTGGTTTTACCTTTTGCCACCTGGCCTCTTTTTCCCTTGGGTTTCCGGAGCCCGAGGGTCATCTTATTTTAAACCCCCCCCGGGCCAGTGCTCCTCTGAGTGTTGGTCCACCTGTCAGCTGCCGGTGGCCACCAGGGGCAACTCTGGGCTGGCCTACCCATACCTTGGACAATCTGAGTGTGCCCTGAGAACGAGATATGTGCAACTCCTATCGGGATTTGTCAGCACATTCGGGCGGTGTTGCTGGATTTGTTTTAACTTGTCGAAATGTCTTGTAGAACCGGGATGCCGAGTCTGATCGGAATGTCTCGGGAGAAGGTATATCCTTGGTTGACCGTGAGAGCTTGTTATGGGCTAAGTTGGGACCCCTTGGAGGGATTTGAACTTTCGAAAGCCATGCCTGCGGTTATGGGCAGATGGGAATTTGTTAATGTCCGGTTGTAGATAACTTGAACCTTAACTTAATTAAAATGAATCAACTGTGTGAGTACCGTGATGGTCTCTTCTTGGAGGAGTCCGGGAAGTGAACACGGTGTTGGAGTAATGCTTGCCGCAGGTTGTTCTCTAGTTATTCGTCAGCACTTTGCGTTCTCTTCTCGCTCTCTTTTGCGAACAGGTTAGCCACCATATACGCTTGTCGCTTGCTGCAGCTCCACATATTTTACCTTGCCTTTACCTATAAGCTTAAATAGTCTTGATCACGAGGGTGCGAGATTGCTGAGTCTCTGTGGCTCACAGATTACTTCCAAACCAGATGCAGGGCCTGATGACTCCGTACCAGATGACGCGCTTGAGCTCAAGTGGGAGTTCGACGAGGACTCATGCCGTTACTACGTGTCTTTCCCCGACGATCAGTAGTGGTGCCCAGTTGGGGCGATCGGGGCCGTGTCGCATGTTGGGTTGATCTTTTATTTTGGCGCCGTAGTCGGGACTAGTGATTGGATGATGTAATGCTATTTATGTACTTTGTTTGACGTGGCGAGTGTAAGCCAACTATGTACCTTCCCCTTTTATTATCTATATTACATGGGATGTTGTGAAGATTGCCTTACTTGCGATATTGCTTTCAATGCGGTTATGCCTCTAAGTCGTGCTTCGACACGTAGGAGATATAGCCGCATCGAGGGCGTTACAAGTTGGTAATCAGAGCCTTCCCCGACCTTAGGAGCCCCCACTGATTGATCGTTTTTAGCAGCCGAGTTTGAGTCTAGAAAAAAATGTTTTGAGTCATTTAGGAATTATATATCGGAGAGTTTAGGAATTCTTTTTACTCCCCAGTCCCTTCATCGCTCTGGTAAGGCATCCTGACATAGAGTTTTGACTCTTCTCTTCTCAAATTTCACTAATTTTTTTTAGGATCACGCGGGTATCTTGGAATCGTTCCGATGGATTTGTGACGAGAACATTGTTCTTGGTGCCTCCTGTCATTTAGGGGTTGTGGAAGTGTCCCGGGCAGTTGAGCTCCGAGGTGTTGTCGTCACAATTTTATCGTTGCAGTTCTGGAATACCTGAGTTTAGTACGCCGACATCGAAAATCTCTTTTATGCAGTTGTTGGTGAGATAACCTCGACGCCACCCAGTACTAGGGCGGGAGTTCGGGAGTATTGCCATAACTTGTATAACGGATGCTTTTTGAAGGTTGAGGTAGATGGTTTCTGAAGTTTTTTCTCGGTTATGTGTTGAAGGATGGATACAACTGGATGTAGGATTTGCTAGATTTGGGTGAGATATTATGCTTCCCCTGTATCCCCAACACCTGATTGCATAACCGGAAAGGTTCGGGAGTTTCATAGGTGGGAATTCTTGTAGCTCTAGTCCTTCTTCCATGGATATTTGGTTTGAGATTGGGATTTCTTACCGAGTATTCGTTCTTGATCCGTACCTTGTTGATTTATTCCTCTACCTAAATTCTAAGTGGCTTCTCAATTTATGGATATGTGACCATTTCAAGTGGAATGCATTCGTTCATTTTGTTCGGATGTGAAGACGATTTATTGCAATCTCATTCCTTTGGATTCAGCTTCAATATTTGTCTATCAATGTGCTAATGGATGTCAAGCTCTTCAGGATGGCTCCTCCAACGCGCACGACTCCGAATCCTGATTCGCCACCACCTCCTCCTCCTTCGGAGGCATGGCAAGCTGTGATGGCCGCAACCAATGCAAACACGCAGTTGATCATGCAAATTCTTCAAGAGCGCAATCAAGCGAACCAAGGCAACCAAGGCAACAATCAGAATCACTTTGCTACACTCAACCAGTTCCTTGCAAACCAGCCAAAGACCTTCAGCAATTGTGTTGAGGCAACCGATGCTGACGATTGGCTCGTGGACTTGTGTAAGCATTTCGAGTGCAGTAACGTCAGGCCTGAGGACTTTGTGAAGTTCGCTTCCTTCCAACTCAAAGACCAAGCTGCAGAATGGTTCCAGTAGTACAAGGTTTCCAGAGGTGGCCGTGTGATTACCTGGGATGAATTCGGTCAAGACTTCAAAGCTCATCATATTCCTCAGAGCGTGGTTGAAAGCAAGCGTGAGGAATTCTGCAACCTGAAGCAAGGCTCTTTGTCTGTCTATGACTACAACAAGTTATTTCAAAAGCTCGCCCGCTTTGCTAAGCAGGACGTCCCTGACGAGAAGAGCATGATATACCAGTTCAGGGGTGGTCTCAGAGAAGAAATCCAGCTAGCTCTTGTTCTCTTTGAGCCCTTGAGGTACAATGAGTTCTACAACATGGCATTGAAGCAAGAGGCTGCTCAACTGAGGTGTGATGCTTCCAAGAAGCGAGTCAGAGATGTTACTCCTTCTTCCTCTACTCAAGTGGCCAAGCAGCAGAAGTATTGGCTTCCTCCTCCTCCGTTCCGTCAGCCGTATCAGAAGAGCAAAGGTGGCAGTGGATCCTCCCACCCACCCAACCCTGGCTTTCAGAACAAGACTTCGTCTCAAGCTCCAAGATCGAGTGCTCCATATCACCGTCCTCTTTCAGAGGTCACGTGCAACAAGTGCTAACAGAAGGGTCACTATGCCAACAAGTGCTTCAACCAGAGGTGTCTCCCTCCTCCTCCTCCTCCTCCCGTGAGATCGGCAAGTACAGCTGTGGTCAAGCATAACCCCAAGCACGCCAAGGTCAACTTGATGAACGCAGCTCAGGCAGAGGACTCGTCAAATGTCATCATGGGTAACCTCCCTGTTAACGATATTCCAGCTAAAGTTCTTTTTGACACTGGTGCATCGCATTGTTTCATCTCAAGACCGTTTACATCTAGGCATGAATTGACTTCACAAGTTTTGCCTAGTCCGTTAGCAGTTGTCTCTCCCGGTAAGCGCATGCATGCTAACTCCATCGTTCCGGATGTTACTATCACCTTGGGTGACTACAAGTTTCTGGCTTCTCCAACGGTTCTTGGTGACTCGGATATTGATCTTATTCTCGGAATGGATTGGCTTTCTAAGCACAAGGCGCATCTTGATTGTGCAGCCAGGCAGATTCAATTGACTCATTCGTCTGAGGATGTAATTGTCTCTGCTGCTCGTGATGATACAATCCGTCTGTTTTCTCTCAATGAGAAGGGTGAACTAGATGCTATCTCACAAATTCCAATCGTTTGCGAATATCAAGACGTCTTTCCAGAAGACCTTCCAGGAATGCCTCCGCACCGGCCAGTTGAATTCGTCATTGATCTTGAGCCTGGCACGGAACCGGTTTGCAAGCGTCCCTACAAGCTCGGACCTGAAGAGTTGAAGGAGCTGAAGAAGCAACTCGATATTCAAGAGCGAATGGGTCTCATCCGACCTAGTTCCTCTCCGTGGGGTTGTGGAGTTCTTTTTGTGAAGAAGAACGATGGAACGGACCGACTTTGTGTTGATTACCGTCCATTGAACAAGAAGACTATCAAGAACAAGTACCCATTTCCCGACATCAACGAGCTGTTCGAACAACTCAAAGGTGCCCAAGTATTCTCCAAGCTTGATCTCCGTATGGTTTATCACCAGATTCGAATCCGTGAGCAAGATATTCCCAAGACGGCTTTCAGGACAAGCTATGGTTCATATGAATACACTGTCATGTCTTTTGGCCTCGTTAACGCTCCTCCGACTTTCTCTCGCATGATGAACTTCATCTTCAACGCCTACACCAATGACTTTGTTTTGGTCTATCTCGACGACATTCTGGTCTTTTTGAAGAACAAGGAAGATCATGCCAAACATTTGCGTTTGGTACTCGATAAGCTCAGGGAACATCAGTTCTACGCCAAGTTCTCAAAGTGCGAATTTTGGCTCGATGAGGTTCTATATCTTGGGCATATCATCTCCGCCAAGGGCATTGCGGTGAATCCTGAGAAGGTGTCTGCAATTGTGAATTGGGAACCACTTCAGAACGTGAAGCAACTCCGTAGCTTCCTCGGTCTCGCAAGCTACTGTCGAAGGTTCGTTGAGAACTTTTCAAAGATCGCGAAGCCTCTCTCAAATCTTCTCCAGAAGCATGTCAAGTACGTTTGGTCTCCGGAGTGTGACATTGCTTTCAACACTTTGAAAGAGAAATTGGTCACTACTCCAGTTCTGACTCCTCCTGATGAATCCAAACCGTTTGAGGTCTTCTGCGATGCCTCTCTTCAAGGTCTTGGTGCAATGTTGATGCAAGAGAAGAAAGTTGTGGCTTATATCTCTCGTCAGTTGAAGCACAACAAGAAGAACTACACCACTCATGACCTCGAGTTGGCGGCAGTTGTGCATGCTCTTTTGACTTGGAGACATCTCTTATTGGGAAGAAAAGTGGACATCTTCACTGACCACAAGAGTCTCATGTACATCTTTACTCAGCCGAATCTCAACCTCAGGCAGACTTGGTGGGTCGAAATGATTCAAGAGTATAATCCCAGTATCGAGTATACTCCAGGCAAGGCCAATGTGATTGCTGACGCTTTGAGCAGGAAGGCTTATTGCAACAGTCTGATTCTCAAGCTTTATCAACCCGAGCTTTGTGAAGCTTTCCGCAAACTCAATCTGCAAGTTGTTCCTCAAGGTTTCCTCGCCAACCTTCAAGCCTCTCCTACCTTGGAAGTCCAGATTCGCGAGGCTCAGCTTCTTGATGCTATGGTGAAGAAGGTGAAGATTGGGATTGCCAAGAGTCAACCCAAGTACAAGTGCTACCGCCTTGATGACAAGGATACTCTTTTCTTTGAGGATCGTATTGTTGTGCCCAAAGGTGATCTTCGTAAGGTTATCATGAACGAGGCTCACAATTCACTCCTCTCCATCCACCCTGGGAGCACGAAGATGTATCAGGACCTCAAGGAGGCTTACTGGTGGACTCGAATGAAGCGCGAGATTGCTCAGTTCGTGAATGAGTGTGATGTCTGTAGAAGAGTGAAGGCAGAACACCAAAGGCCAGCTAGTCTCCTCCAACCTCTTGCCATTCCAGAATGGAAGTTTGACCACATTGAGATGGACTTCATGACTGGGTTTCCAAAGTCCAAGCGTGGCAATGATGCTATATTCGTTGTCATCGACAAACTCACTAAAGTGGCTCACTTTCTACCTATCAAAGAGTCAATCACTGCAGCTCAATTGGCGGAGCTCTATACCTCTCGAATTGTCTCGCTGCACGGTATTCCACAGGTGATCTCTTCAGACCGTGGCAGCATCTTTACCTCCAAGTTTTGGGATTCTCTTCAGAAGGCCATGGGCACCAACATCCGCTTCAGCACAGCTTTCCATCCTCAAACTAGCGGTCAAGTCGAGCGTGTCATTCAGATTCTTGAAGATATGCTCAAGGCTTGTGTGATCTCCTTCGGCATGAAGTGGGAGGATTGTCTTCCTTATGCTGAATTCTCCTACAACAACAGTTTTCAAGCAAGTTCGGGCAAGGCCCCATTTGAAATTCTGTATGGCAGGAAGTGCCGTACCCCTCTCAACTGGTCTAAAAACGGTGAACATCAACTTCTGGGAAATGACTTAATCACAAAGGCAGAGGAGATGTGCAAAGTCATTCGTGATAACCTCAAAGAAGCTCAATCGCGCCAGAAGAGCTACTATGATAGTAAGCACCGTGATTTGGATTTCGAGATCGGAGATCATGTTTACCTCCGCGTCTCTCCTATGAAAGGTACTCGTCGCTTCGGTATCAAAGGGAAGCTTGCCCCTAGATACGTAGGACCTTTCAAGATCGTCAGCAAGAGAGGCGATCTCGCCTATCAACTCGAGCTTCCTTCAAACTTTGCAAATGTGCACGACGTGTTCCATGTCTCTCAGCTCCGCAAGTGTTTCAAGACTCCTGACCGCACCGTCAACTTCGAAGACATTGATCTCCAAGAAGATCTCTCTTACCGTGAGCACCCCATGGCTATTCTTGAAGAGACTGAACACAAGACTCGCAATAAGTCAATCAAATTCCTCAAAGTCAAGTGGTCACACCATTCCGACCGTGAAGCCACCTGGGAACGCGAGGATCACCTCCGTTCTGAATACCCGGCGTTCTTCCAGTCCTAGATCTCGGGACGAGATCCTTTCATAGTGGTGGAGTGTTGTAACACCCCGGATATGATTTACCTAATATGTAATCCAACTCTTGCCGTTTCCGGCGTTAAGTTATTTTATTTTCTCGGGTTCAGGTTTTTTGTCTCCATGTGTTGTTGTTGTTGTTGTTGTTGTTGTCATGCATCTCATATCATGTCATCATGTGCATTGCATTTGCATACGTGTTCATCTCATGCATTCGAGCATTTTCCCCATTGTCCGTTTTGCATTCCAGCGCTCCGTTCTCCTCCGGTGGTCATTTCTACCTTTCTTTCGTGTGTGGGGATTAAACATTTCCGGATTGGACCAAAACATGCCAAGCGGCCTTGGTTTACTACCGGTAGACCTCCTGTCAAGTTTCGTACCATTTGGACTTCGTTTGATGCTCCAACGGTTAACCGAGGGACCAAGAAGGCCTCGTGTGTGTTGCAGCCCAACACCCTTCCAATTTGGCCCAAAATCCACCAAAACCCTCTCCATATTCTAGAGCGTTCGATCACGATCGCGTGGCCGAAAACCGCACCTCATTTGGACTCTCCTAGCTCCCTCTATGCCTATATATAGCCCCCCTTCGAAATCCATGGGTCCTTCTTCCCCAAACCCTAGATCCATCTCCACCCGCCGCCGCCAGACGAAATTCCCGCGGTCCGGACATTGTCCACCCGCCGCCGCCGACCTACTGGGGCGCGCCACATGGCAGCTGGGGCCCCACATCACCACCGATTCCGCGAGGGCCCGCTCGGCCCGTGGCCGGCCCCCGCGGCCCGGGATCCCTCCACCGTCGCCCGGGTCTTCTCCTACCTCCGCCGCCTCTCTCCTCGCAGCCGATCCGCCTCGCCGGCCGGAGCCGCCGTGTTGGGGCGCCTCCTCACCGCCCCTTGCCTCGACGCCGGCGGCCGAGCCGCCGCACCGACGCCGGCCACCACCACCACACTCCGGCGCCGCCCCGCGCCTTCCTCCTCCACACCGGTGCTTTCCCCAGCGAGAAGTCCGGCCACCGGCGTTCCCCCGACGATCATCATTATCCGCACATGAACAGTGGATCTCAGATCTAAAATCCAGATGGTTGACTTTCCTCACGAAACCCTAATAATTTGCGTTCTTCATCATGTTGTATCTCCGCATCCGTAGCTCCGTTTTGGGCGTGTAGCATATCAAAATGTTCATCTCAGAGAGCACATCATTTCATTTCATTGCATCATTTTCATTTGAGTTCATCTTGTTGCCCAAAATGCTATTGAAAGAGTGCTATTTGAGATAATTGTCAGATCTGCTGCTCCAAATAGCTATTTGTCATGTTTGTCATGATTATTGTGTGCATGATATGCCCCTGAGGTCTACATATGTTTTGTTATGTGTTTTGTCATCTTTCCAGAGGTGCAATCCATGTATTTTTGTGATGTTTGTGGTGACTAGCACAATCTTTCCAAGTGGTGCATACGTTAATGCTGATTTCAGGGACTTAGCAATTCCACTAAGTCCTTGATCTGTTTTTATCAATATGCCATATGTTCATGTTGTTTCCTAGTTATCCGTGCCTCTTTTGAGGATGATCAGTAAGGATGTTTTGTTAATCTTGTAGTGCTCTATCCATCCATGTCTTTGTTTGCAATTATCGAGGGCCCTAGCTCGAGTCAATCGAGCTCTACTTTTGCTATTTCGTGAATCTGGGCAGATTGTCTACTTGTTAGCGATTTTGCCGAGGATGTTGTAGTTGATACGTGCATGCTATGTTATTGTTCTTGCCATGTCTAGCTTGTATAATGTGTATTCTTGATGGGTGTATGCTTAGATTGTCATGACACGCTCTGTAGTGGGTGCATCGAGCTTGTAAACATGCCTACTTGATATCTGATTTGCATGTTCCAGTTTTTCACCAAGTCTGTGATCCGATTATGTTTTTGCCATTTTCACATGCTTGCAATTGTATTTTCTGATCCCTTTTGGCTCAAGGTCACTAAGGGACTTTTGTTAAGCTCCTTGAGTAGCTCCATGCCATGCTTTACTTTTCCATATTAAGTACCTGTAGCATATAGTTTTCATGCTCTAAAGTGTGCTACCTGATCTGAAATTCCAGACAAGTGTTAATTTCACTAAGTCTGAAATCTGTTTACCAATTGCACTTTTGCCATGCTTGTTTGAACCTGTTAATGGATGAATTGGTCGTATCTCAGTGCTCATCTTCTGTTAAGCTTCATGAATGGATCTATGCCATGTATTTTGTTGCCATGTTTGAGTGCTGTGGCATATTTGTCTTGTTGCATTTATAAGGCTACTTGCTGTTTATCACAGATCGGTGCCATATTTAAATTGCTCGCCATTTCCAAACCGTGTCTCTGATTCCGGCGTTCTTTATATCGTTTTCAAGCGAAATCACCTCACCTCTCCATTGGCACACTTGGATTTCCAATTTGAGGCCAGGTTCTTTCATTCGTTGTCAAATCTTCCATACGCATCACATATCGAATCCCGCATAGCATACCATGTTTGCATCATGTTGTTTGAGCTTTGCACGTGGTTGATTGTGTCCTTTTTACTTGTTTGTATTGTTTGGGTAGAGCCGGGAGACGAGTTCGCTAACGAGGAGCCCGTTGAGTTTGCTTTCGAGGATCCAGTCAACTCTGACAACTTTGCAGGCAAGATGATCATACCCTCGAAATCACTTCTATCTTTGCTTTGCTAGATGCTCGCTCTTTTGCTATGCCTATGTTATGATGCCTACCACTTGCTTTTCATGCCTCCCAAATTGCCATGTCAAACCTCTAACCCACCATGTCCTAGCAAACCGTTGATTGGCTATGTTACCGCTTTGCTCAGCCCCTCTTATAGCGTTGCTAGTTGCAGGTGAAGATTGGAGACCGTTCCTTGTTGGAACATCATTTTTCTTGTTGGGATGTCATTATATTACCTGGTTATCTTGATGCATCTATATACTTGGTAAAGGGTGGAAGGCTCGGCCTTTTGCCTAGTGTTTTGTTCCACTCTTGCCGCCCTAGTTTCCGTCATATCGGTGTTATCTTCCCGGATTTTGCGTTCCTTACGCGGTTGGGTGATAATGGGAACCCCTTGATAGTTCGCCTTGAATAAAACTCTTCCAGCAATGCCCAACCTTGTTTTGACCTTTTTCCACCTAGCCTCTTTTTCCCTTGGGTTTCTGGAGCCCGAGGGTCATCTTATTTTAAACCCCCCGGGCTAGTGCTCCTCTGAGTGTTGGTCCACCTGTAAGCTGCCAGTGGCCACCAGGGGCAACTCTGGGCTGGCCTACCCGTACCTTGGACAATCTGAGTGTCCCCTGAGAACGAGATATGTGCAACTCCTATCATTATTTGTTGGCACATTCGGGCGGTGTTGCTGGATTTGTTTTAACTTGTCGAAATGTCTTGTAGAACCGGGATGCCGAGTCTGATCGGAATGTCTCGGGAGAAGGTATATCCTTGGTTGACCGTGAGAGCTTGTTTTCGGCTAAGTTGGGACCCCCTGCAGGGATTTGAACTTTCGAAAGCTGTGCCCGCGGTTATGGGCAGATGGGAATATGTTAATGTCTGGCTGTAGATAACTTGAACCTTAACTTAATTAAAATGAATCAACTGTGTGAGTTACCGTGATGGTCTCTTCTCGACGGAGTCCGGGAAGTGAACACGGTGTTGGAGTAATGCTTGCCGCAGGTTGTTCTCTAGTTATTCGTCCGCGCTTTGCCTTCTCTTCTAGCTCTCTTTTGCGAATAGGTTAGCCACCATATACGCTTGTCGCTTGCTGCAGCTCCACATATTTTACCTTGCCTTTACCTATAAGCTTAAATAGTCTTGATCACGAGGGTGCGAGATTGCTGAGTTCCTGTGGCTCACAGATTACTTCCAAACTAGATGCAGGGCCTGATGACTCCGTACCAGATGACGCGCTTGAGCTCAAGTGGGAGTTTGACGAGGATTCACGCTGTTATTACGTGTCTTTCCCCGATGATCAGTAGTGGTGCCCAGTTGGGGCGATCGGGGCCGTGTCGCATGTTGGGTTGATCTTTTATTTTGGTGCCGTAGTCGGGCCATGAGTGATTGGATGATGTAATGCTATTTATGTACTTTGTTTGACGTGGCGAGTGTAAGCCAACTATGTACCTTCCCCTTTTATTATCTATATTACATGGGATGTTGTGAAGATTGCCTTACTTGCGACATTGCTTTCAATGCGGTTATGCCTCTAAGTCGTGCTTCGACACGTAGGAGATATAGCCGCATCGAGGGCGTTACAGAGTGCCCCTAATCCCTCCAAAGGAGAGCGGGTATGCCTCGTCCCTTATCTAATAAGAGGGCTCGGATTTCCAATCCATCCGTTTCTCCGGGGCTCCTGGAGTTCTATGGCCTCCAGCTACACAATCTTACGCCTGCCTCCGTATTGCATATCGCGGGCTTCGTAGCCCTCTGCGAGCAGTTTTTGGGTGTTGAGGCTCATTTCGGGCTGTGGAAAGTGCTATTCTGCCTTGTGCCCCGCTCTCAGATGGGGTTGATATATCAAGTGGGCGGAGCCGAAGTGTGGCGCATCGCCGGGACCGGATATCTATCCGGAACCCCAAAGAAGGCGTTCGAGGACTGGCCTTCGGAATGGTTTTATATAGACAACGTCCCGCTACCGGATCCTGTCCGGATCGGCCTTCCTGAGTTCGATAGTGCTCCACTAAAGAAGCGCCTAAGTTGGTGTCCACGGAGCCCTCAGAGGGAAAGTGACAAGGACGTCCGTTACCTGATGAGCCTGATAAGATTGTTAGCTCATTCCGGACTGACCATGATCGGGGTCATGGCCGCATGCATCATGCAAGGGGTGCAGCCGCTACAGTACAGAGGCCACCCCATGTGGGATTTCAACGGGGAGGACGACGCCACCCGCTACGGCCGTAAGGGACCGGATTCGGCTGCGGCCCTAACAAAGACCTTGTCCGCTTTGTACAAGGGAGAAGAGGAGGAATTTCTCCGCGTCAACCCGCAGGGTGGATTTTTTATGTACAATCCCCCAAGCTGGGTAAGTGGTTTACTTGCCCATCCATTTTATATTCCCATTGTTAAATATTCAGTCTAACGACTTTAATGCAGGAACTGTGCCAGGTTGTTAAAGAAATAAACAGCCCTCCTCCACAACCCGAGGACCCAGGACGGTCCCTCGACCCGGCCTCTCAAGAGGATCCAGACTTATCTGTGGAGCTGATTGATGGAGTGTTCCATCAATTGAGCAAGGACAACGCCTTGGTGGCCATTATGGCCGATTACCCAGGTAACTGAGATCGAAGTCCTAGTACCCCGAATAGGGGTCCGCCCTCTCGTGTTTTCAGTTTCCTGATTACAACCGAGCTTTGCAGGGGAGGTTTTTGAGACGGGAGGCCGAACCTGCGGCGACAAGCCAACGAGGGGCCGCAGGGCCCCGTGGGCAGAAAAGAGATGCAGTACGGACTGAGACGTCAGCGCAAAGGTATGGCGCGCCCCCTTATCCCAGGTGTTATACCTTCAAGGCATGTTAACACTCGTGCTCTCTTCAGGACAAAGAGACCTCGCCAGACTATATCCGGAGAGGCTGCCAATCGCGCCTCCACCAGCCAGGCTCCAAAGCCTGGTCCGGAGGCGGAGGCGAACACAAGGCGCGCACCGGACGCTCCTTCGACGGAGGATGTGGACAGCTTGTCTGCCACCAACTCTGAGGTGGAGAGTGCCATGAACCACAGGCGTCGCCGGACAATTCTTCGCGACGCTTGTTTCTCCCGAGAGGCATTAGATGCCTTCAATTCGGGAGATGCGTACCTCCGTGCCGCTCAAAATGGTCTAGCCGGAGCCACGGAGCAATATGTAAAAGACATACGGGTAAGAAAATTTTGGTAATTATATATATACCAGTAGCCTCCGAGACTTGAAACAGTTAGAATAACTGATTTAAGGATCATATGTTATGCAGGTTCTTACAGAAAAGAATTCCCTACTGTCCCAGGAGCTGGAAGAGTGCAAAGCCCAACTTGAGGCCACACTAGCCGTGGCAGGCGAGCCCAAGGAGACCCCCTCTGGTAATATACACTTCGAAAGATAAGTATTTTGTGAAGCACGGCATGGGTGCGAATCTAACAAATGAAATTGCAGATGGCGCCGGATTGAGTCCGGAAAGGCAACAACTCCTACGCCAGCTGTAGGCTGGGGAGAAGGTGCTGACAAAGGTGAGGCAGGAGAAGAACGATCTCCAAGATGCCAACACCAAGCTGGGCGTCGACCTGAAAGATGTTCGTGCCCAGCTGTCAGACTCCGTTAAGGAGAATCAGCGGCTTCGGCGCGGCATATTTAGTAAGTGCTTGAACGAACCTTTGAAAAAAAGGTTCAGCGGGGAAGTCGACTAACAGAGTAATGTCTGTAGGTGTGCCAATAGGTTGTCCTACAGAGGAGATGCCCGATTCTACGGGTGACCTTCTTCCCGAGCTCTCGCAACTGCTCGAGCGAGTTCGGCAGGCGATGCAAGGCGTCGCCCAGGCCTTGTGGCCATCCATCTCCATGCCCGAAGGTCTTGGAGAGCTTGCGGAGAAGATAAAGGGAGCACGGCGGTGCTTCCGATTGTGGAAGATATCGGCCTGCCGTCAAGGCGCTAGGGAGGCCTGGGCCATGGTGAAGACGCGGTACACAAAGGCTGACCCCAACCACATGGCCGAGGTTGGTCCTGTGGGGCCCGATGGGAAGGAGATCCCTGTAAGCTTAGTATACGGCCAAGTAGAATTGGCCGCAAAGTATTCCCAGCAGGACTATAAATTAGACAGCCTGTTAGATGGTATTGAAGAGGAATACAATCAGTCAGAATGACTATGTAATTTAATTGACATTTATAATGCCTTCTAGCCGGATTGTAGATCGTTTGTCATGGCCGACCTTTTCGCTTCAGCCTCGGGACCTGACGGTCCGGAGTGTGTCCGAATTCCCATGCGGTTATATAAGAACCGGGGAATGCATGGAGATCAGGCATAGGGCTCATTAGTGCGTGAACAGACAAGTGCCCGACTAGTTATGTTATATTACATGGTTAGTAAGAAACATCTTCCAGGGAGAATAGTTCCGTTAGGGGTTCCTTTCCCTGGGAGGCATGCCCTAAAGTGCATGCCCATTCTGCGAAAAAGACGCGGAAAAAAGCATCTGGGGGCGCATAAATAAATAAGTGAAAAAATCATCTTTTAAGTCACCGACCGAATATTCCCTTAAGAACACTAGCTTTTGGCTTCACCCAGTCTGAGGTACACATCCGGCTGATCCGGCAGTAACAATCGCAGAGGTGCTCCCTTTACCGCCTAGCCGAATAATCGGGAACGTAGGGGTAAGCACAGGAGCTAGGCAACCCAGCTTGGCCAAAACTTAAGTCATATCGATGCATATAATGGTGAAATAAAAGGTACATGCGGAAGTGTAACACATGTGTTGGGCATGAAGCCTGTATAAATAAGCTTCTGTTAAAAGAAGCCCCCAGGTTTAATGAGTGCGAATAGCATGTCATTTGATGAGCCTTTAAAGGCTATAAGAGAAAGGAAGGGGAGAAGGGGAGAAATGTAAGACAGACAGTATATAAAAAATGGACAGAGGAAGGAGACGAACATAGAGTCCGGCGCTAGGCATAGAATCTTTGGAGACGGGCTGCGTTCCATGGGTTCGGCTCGAGTCGGTTATCCGATGCATCTCGCAGGCGATACGCTCCACCAGTCAGGACTTGGTCAATTATGAAGGGACCTTCCCACTTGGGCTTGAGTTTGTCGTTTTTCTTGTCCGGCAGGCGTAGAACTAATTCGCCGATGTTGTAATTTTTGGCCCGTACTCTGCTTTGGTATCTTCGAGCCTGCTGTTGATAGAATGCGGAACGGGCTTTTGCCACGTCACGCTCCTCCTCCAATGCGTCCAAGCTGTCATGCCGATCGAGCTCGGCTTCTCTTTCTTCGTACATGCGCACTCGAGGTGAGTCATGAATTATGTCGCAAGGCAAAACTGCCTCTGCGCCGTACACCTTTAAGAATGGTGTGTATCTGGTGGTGCGGTTCGGCGTGGTCTACAGCCCCCAGAGTACGGAGTCGAGCTCCTCTACCTAGTGTGTGTTAGATTCCTTGAGGGACCGCACTAATCTGGGTTTGATGCCGCTCATGATAAGACCATTTGCACGTTCGACCTGGCTGTTAGTTTGTGGGTTATAGACGAAAGCATAATCGAGCTTGATGCCCATGTTTTTGCACCAGAGTTTTAGCTCGTTGGCCATAAAGTTCGTGCCGTTGTCAGTGATGATGCTGTGGGGGACGCCGTAACGGTGTACAACCCCGGATATAAAGTCTATCACCGGTCCGAATTCGGCCGTCTTAACAAGCTTGGCTTCTATTCATTTGGTGAACTTATCCACCATGACTAGTAAGTATTTTTGCTTGTGGGTTCCGCCTTTAAGGGGTCCAACCATGTCAAGCCCCAAGAGCGCGAAGGGCCAAGTGATGGGGATAGTTTGGAGGGCGGTGGGTGGCATATGGCTTTGGTTTGCAAAGAGCTGGCAACCGATGCATCGCTGGACTAAGTCATGGGCGTCTGCCCGGGCCGCCGGCCAATAAAAGCCTGTACATAAGGCCTTGCTTACAAGGGACCGAGCTGCAGCGTGATGACCGCCGAGTCCGGCATGAATTTCAGCCAGGAGGTTCCGCCCTTCCTCTTCGGAGATGCACCTTTGAAGGATTCCGGTAGTGCTTTTCTTATAAAGCTCTCCCTCATGGACTTTGTAGGCTTTGGATCGCCGCACTATGCAGCGTGCCTCATTTTGGTCCTCGGGGAGTTCCTGCCTAGTAAGGTAGGCGAGGAATGGTTCTGTCCACGGGGCAATGACGGCCATTATTACGTGGGCTGAAGGTGTTATTTCATTAGCAGAGCCTCCGATTGTGTCAGAATGTTCGGTGTCGGGCAGTGCAGTTGGGTCCGGGCTGTTATTGTTCGGCTCCCCTTCCCATACTACGGATGGCTTGAACAGCCTTTCCAAGAAGATGTTGGGGGGGACTACATCGTGTTTTGCGCCAATGCGTTCCAGGACATCTGCCGCCTGATTATTTTCCCAGGCTATATGGTGAAATTCAAGCCCTTCGAACCGAGCTGACATTTTTAGGACGGCGTTGTAGTAAGCTGCCATTTTTGGATCCTTGGCATCGAAGTCTCCATTTATTTGGGATATTGCGAGGTTCGAGTCCCCACGCACCTCTAGGCGTTGAATGCCCATGGATACTGCCATCCGGAGACCATGTAAAAGGGCCTCATATTCGGTTGCGTTGTTGGAGTCTGTGTACATAATCTGGAGTACGTATTCAACTGTGTCTCCTGTGGGGGACGTCAAAACGACGCCGGCCCCTAGTCTGGCCAACGTCTTGGAGCCGTCAAAATGCATGATCCAATTTGAATATGTGTCGTACTCTTTAGGGAGTTCAGCCTCCGTCCATTCTGCGATGAAGTCAGCCAAAACTTGCGACTTGATGGCTCGCCATGGCTTACAAGTTATGTCGAACGGGAGGAGCTCAATGGCCCATTTTGCAATCCGGCCCGTTGTGTCACAGTTGTTTATAATATCGTTAAGTGGTACTTCCAAGGCTACTGTTATTGAACACTCTTGAAAGTAGTGTCGTAGCTTCCGGGATGCCATGAATACCACATAAGCAATCTTTTAATAATGCGGGTACCGTCATTTGCATGGAGTGAGGACAGTGGACACATAATAGACCGGCTTTTGAAGGGGGAATTTGTGTCCGTCCGTTTCTCGTTCGACAACGGCCACTGCGCTTACAACCTGATGTGTTGCTGCAATGTACAATAGCATTGGTTCGCCAATGTTTGGCGCGGCCAGGACTGGGTTTGTTGCCAATATGGCTTTTATTTCGTCGAATCCGGCCGTGGCTGCATCCGTCCATTCGAAGTGTTCGGTGCACCGAAGGAGGCGGTAAAGGGGTAGGGCCTTTTCTCCCAAGCGGGAGATAAAGCGGCTTAGAGCCGCCACGCATCCGGTTAAATCTTGCATTTGTTTGAGGTCCTTTGGGATATCCAATTGTGACAAAGCTCGGATCTTGGCTGGATTTGCTTCAATTCCTCTACCGGATACAATGAAGCCCAAGAGCTTTCCGGCTGGGACGCCGAAAATGCATTTTTCCAGGTTGAGTTTAATGTCGTATGTTCGGAGGTTATCAAATGTGAGCCTCAAGTCGTCTACTAGAGATTCGACATGTCTTGTTTTGACGACCACATCATCTACATATGCCTCCACTGTTTTGCCGATCTGGTTTGCCAGACATGTCTGAATCATGCGCTGATATGTTGCGCCGACGTTTTTGAGCCCGAAGGTCATTGTGTTGAAGCAGAATGGGCCGTATGGTGTGATAAATGCCATTGCGGCTTGGTCTGATTCTGCCATCTTGATTTGATGGTAGCCGGAGTATGTGTCGAGGCAACACAACAAATCGTGTCCTGTGGTAGCGTCGATAATTTGATCGATGCGGGGGAGGGGGAAGGGATCCTTTGGGCAAGCCTTGTTAAGGTCTTTAAAATCAACGCACACGCGCCAGGATTTGTCCTTCTTTGGTACCATCACCAGGTTTGCTAGCCAGTCCGGATGTTTTATATCTCTGATGAATCCGGCCTCCAATAGCTTTGCTAGCTCCTCTCCCATGGCCTGTCTCTTAGGTTCGGAAAAACGCCGAAGAGCTTGTTTGACACGTTTGAATCCTTTTAGGGTATTTGAGCTGTGCTCGGCCAGCCTGCGTGGGATTCGTGGCATGTCTGAAGGGTGCCAGGCGAAAATGTCCCAGTTCTCTTGTAGGAACTCTCGCAGTGCGGCGTCTATATCGGGGTTTAACTGTGCCCCGTTGGAAGCTGTTTTATTGGGGTCCGTTGGATGGACCTAGAATTTGACTATTTCGTCTGCCGGTTTAAAGGAGTTGGACTTGGATCTTTTGTCGAGTACCACATCGTCCCTATTCACCATCGAGCGCAGCGCAGTCAGTTCCTCAGCCACTAGGGCTTCGGATAGTGCCTCGAGGGCCAGTGCGGCTGTCTTGTTTTCGGTGCGGAGTGCTATGTCCGGATCACTAGCGAGAGTGATGACCCCGTTAGGCCCGGGCATCTTGAGCTTCATGTACCCGTAATGGGGTATTGCTTGGAAGATTGTAAATGCTTCCTGCCCTAGCAGAGCGTGATAACCGTTGCTGAACGGAGCCACATGGAACGTGACCTCTTCGGACCTGTAATTATCCGGCGTGCCGAACACCACATCTAGTGTGATTTTTCCTGTACAGCGCGCTTCCTGACTGGGGATTATTCCTCTAAAGGTTGTGCTGCTTCGTTCAATGTGATTCCAGCCTATTTCCATTTTTTGAAGGGTTTCCTCATAAATGAGGTTCAATCCGCTGCCGCCGTCCATGAGTACCTTGGTAAGACGAAAGCCGTCCACTATTAGACTGAGGACCAATGCGGCTGGTGCTCGGGCTGTTCGGAATTTAGGTTCATCACTGGCGTTAAAGGTAATAGTTGTGTCACTCCATGGGTTTATTGTTGCTACTTGGTAGACTTCGGCAAGGCTGCGGAGTGTCCTTTTTCGCATATTATTTGGTGCGAAAGTCTCGAAGACTGTTAATACCGTATTGGTGTCTCTGGGGTGGCTTTCTGTGGCCTCCGGAATTAGGAGATCTTCGCAAATTTTGGCCACCTGCCGGAGTATCCAACATGCTCTAAGGCTGTGAGTTGGTGTGGCGTCCTCTGTACTATGAATTTTACAGGGTCCATTAAGCCATCCTTCCAATACGGTTCCATGCCCTGTAGAGGGTTTTTGCTTTTTGGTGTTTGACCTGGGTGTCTGGCGATGATGCACCCTTTTATTTCGGATCGTCCCAAAATTTTATTTCGGTTTTCCAGGCGCTTTCCGTGGCACAGTACTTTCGTACAATGGACGCTAAGTCAGCGAAGCGTGTAATATCACGGTGACTTATGGCGTTGAGGATTCCCTTGTCCGTGCAATTATTGCAGAAGATTGAGATTGCGTCTTCCTCGCGGCAGTCCCTTATCCTGTTCCTAACCAGGAGGAATCTGGCCCAGTAATGATGTACTGTTTCATTGGGCTCTTGCCTGATTTGGTATAGATCGCTTATGTTCGGGTGGGTGGGTGGAATTAAATCCGAAGCCTCACCCAATCTGAGGCTCAAAGGCTGAGGAATTTCCGAACTCGAAAATTTTGATTCCTGGATGTTGTCCAATGAATCCAGCCTGTCGCCTGACTCTAAGTTCAGGTCTTGAGTGATATCCTCCCCTCCGCGGGTATCCGGCTTGGAGGGATCGGGAATCCGGACGTAGCTAGTCCTTAAGATAGATGAAGGGTCGCCGCACTGTCCCTCTACCACGGCAACGTGATGGGTGACTTGGGGAGAGTTAATCTCTCTCAGATCGGGTTTAGGCCCAATCTGGTCGTAATCTGTAGCGACTCCCAGGGCGGCGATGCAATCCAAGAGCTCGTTTATGGAGGAGAGCTCCATTGGATCTAACTGCTCGGCGAGTTCCGAGCTGACATGAAGATTGTTTTCGATGGCTCGAGAGGTCATCGTCGGCGCAGAAGCCGAATAGGCGGTCATAAGAAAACCACCTAGCCGGAGGGTTTAGCCGACAGCCAAAGCTCCCTTAGCAATGGTGCCGTCTTTAAAGACGGGGCGAGGCATCCTTCCTGATGGCGACGACACAGAGGAACTCTGAATGAAAGCACCAATGTCGGTGTCAAAACCGGCGGATCTCGGGTAGGGGGTCCCGAACTGTGCGTCTAGGCCGGGGTAACAGGAGGCAAGGGACACGAAGTTTTACCCAGGTTCGGGTCCTCTTGATGGAGGTAAAATCCTACGTCCTGCTTGATTAATATTGATGATATGGGTAGTACAAGATTAGATCTACCACGAGATCGGAGAGGCTAAACCCTAGAAGCTAGCCTATGGTATGATTGTTGTTCTGTATCTTGTCCTACGGACTAAAACCCTCCAGGTTATATAGACACCGGAGAAGGTTAGGGTTACACAAAGTCGGTTACAATGGTAGGAGATCTACATATCCGTATCGCCAAGCTTGCCTTCCACGCCAAGGAAAGTCCCTCCCGGACACGTGACAAAGTCTTCAATCTTATATCTTCATAGCCCAGGAGTCCGGCTGAAGGTATAGTCCGGCCATCCAGACACCCCCTAATCCAGGACTCCCTCACTTCCCTAGAAAGAAAATAAAATTACCATATGAATCTATTATGAGAGCCACCTATGGATTGCCTACCAAAGATGGCAATACCTAGATCTATCCTCGCTTTTATGGCTAGCTAGGGGCGTTAAACGATAGCGCTTGTTGGGAGGCAACCCAATTTTATTTTCATTCCTTGCCTTTTTCTCCTGTTTAGTAATAAATAATTTATCCAGCCTATGTTTTGGTTGTGTTTTTTGTGTTTGATTAGTGTTTGTGCCAAGAAGAACCATTGGGAAGACTTAGGGAAAGTCCTTTTGATCTTGCTGTTAAAAACAGAAACTTTAGCGCTCACGAGAATTGCTTCCATTATTTATTGGATATTGCTATTTAGTTAATTCTTTTTTAAGATGATTAATAAATAAATTCCTCACGTCCATCAATTTATTTTAGAATTTTTGGGGTTCCAGAAGTATTTGAAACCTACAGATTACTACAGACTGTTCTGTTTTTGACAGATTTTGTTTATCGTGTGTTGTTTTCTTATTCGATGAATGTATGGCTAGTAATAGAGTTTATAAACCATAGGAAAGTTGGAATACAGTAGGTTTAACACCAATATAAATAAATAATGAGTTCATTACAGTACCTTGAAGTGGTGGTTTGTTTTCTTTTACTAACGGAGCTCACGGAGATTTTCTTTTAAGTTTTGTGTTGTGAAGTTTTCAAGTTTTGGGTAAAGATTTGATGGATTATGGAACAAGGAGTGGCAAGAGCCTAAGATTGGGGATGCCCAAGGCTCACCAAGGTAAAATCCAAGGACAACCAAAAGCCTAAGCTTGGGGATGCCCTGGAAGGCATCCCCTCTTTCGTCTTCGTCCATCGGTAACTTTACCTGGAGCTATATTATTATTCGCCACATGATATGTGTTTTGCTTGGAGCGTCTTGTATGATTTGAGTATTTGCTTTTTAGTTTACCACAATCATCCTTGTTGTACACACCTTTTGGGAGAGACACACATGAATTGGAATTTATTAGAATACTCTATGTGCTTCACTTATATCTTTTGAGTTGTATAGTTTTTGCTCTAGTGCTTCGCTTATATCTTTTAGAGCATGACGGTGGTTCTATTTTATAGAAATAATTGATCTCTCATGCTTCACTTATATAATTTTGAGAGTCCTTTAGAACATCATGGTAATTCACTTTGGTTATAAATTTTAAATGCTAAGAGAAGTTGGATGCTTGATAGATTGTTTTGAGATATAAAGGTGGTAATATTAGAGGTGTACTAGTTGAGTAATTGTGAAATTGATGAATAATTTTTTTGAAGTTGGCAAGTCCCGTAGCATGCACATATGGTAAACGTTATGTGACAAATTTGAATCATGGAGTGTTGTTTGATTGCTTTCATTATGAGTGGCGGTCGGGGACGAGCGATGATCTTTCCCTACCAATCTATCCCCCTAGGAGCATGCGCGTAGTGCTTGGTTTTGATGACTTGTAGATTTTTGCAGTAAGTATGTGAGTTCTTTATGACTAATGTTGAGTCCATGGATTATACGCACTCTCACCCTTCCATCATTGCTAGCCTCTTTGGTACCGTGCATTGCCCTTTCTCACCTTGAGAGTTGGTGCAAACTTCGCCGGTGCATCCACACCCCGTGATATGATACGCTGTATCACACATAAGCCTCCTTATATCTTCCTCAAAATAGCCACCATACCTACCTATTATGGCATTTCCATAGCCATTCCGAGATATATTGCCATGCAACTTTCCACCGTTCCATTTATTATGGCACGCATCATCATTGTCATATTGCTTTGCATGATCATGTAGTTGACATCATATTTTTGGCAAAGCCACCGTTCATAATTTTTTCATATATGTCACTCTTGATTCATCGCAATCCCGGTACACCGCCGGAGGCATTCACATAGAGTCATATTTTGTTCTAAGTATCGAGTTGTAATTCTTGAGTTGTAAGAAAATAAAAGTGTGATGATCATCATTATTAGAGCATTGTCCCAGTGAGGAAAGGATGATGGAGACTATGATTCCCCCACAAGTCGGGATGAGACTCCAGACGAAAAATAAATAAAAAAGAGAAAAGAGGCCAAAAGAAAAAAAGAAGGCCCAAATAAAAAGAAAAAGGAAAAAATAAAAGAGAGAAAAAGAGAGAAGGGACAATGTTACTATCCTTTTTCCACACTTGTCCTTCAAAGTAGCACCATGATCTTCATAATAGAGAGTCTCTTATTTTGTCACTTTCATATACTAGTGGGAAGTTTTCATTATAGAACTTGTCTTGTATATTCCAATGAGGCAATGATGGGCTTCCTCAAATGCCCTAGGTCTTTCTGAGCAAGCGAGTTGGATGCACACGCACTTATTTTCTTTGATGAGCTTTCATATATTTAGCTCTAGTGCATCCATTTCATGGCAATCCCTACTCCTTGCATTGACATCAATTGGTGGGCATCTGCATAGCCCATTGATTAGCCGCGTCAATGTGAGACTTTGTCCCTTTTTGTCTTCTCACACAACCTCAATCATATCCTATTCCACCCATAGTGCTATGTCCATGGCTCACGCTCATATATTGCGTGAAAGTTGAAAGAGTTTGAAAATGCTAAGTATGGAACAATTGCTTGGCTTGTCATCGGGGTTGTGCATGATGAGATCATTTTGTGTGACAAAAATGAAGCATGGCCAAACTATATGACTTTGTAGGGATAAGTTTTCTTTGGCTATGGTATTTTGATAAGACATAATTGCTTGATTAGCATACTTGGAGTATTACTATTTTTATGTCAACAATAAACTTTTATCTTGAATCTTTCGGATCTGAACATTCATGCCACAATAGAGAAAAATACATTGAAGAATATTCTAGAAAGCATTCCACATCAGAAATTCTGTTTTTATCATTTACCTACTCAAGGACGAGCATGAATTAAGCTTGGGGATGCTGATACGTCTCCAATGTATCTACAATTTTTGATTATTCCATGCTATTATATTATCTATTTTGGATGTTAATGGGCTTTATTTTACACTTTTATATTATTTTTGAGACTAACCTATTAACCGGAAGCACATCCCAAATTGCTATTTTTGTGTGCCTATTTCAGTGTTTTGCAGAAAAGGAATATCAAACGGAGTCCAAACGGAATGAAACCTTCGGGAACGTGATTTTTGGAACAAACGTGATCCAGAGGACTTGGAGTGGACGTCAAGCAATCAACAAGGCGGCCACGAGGCAGGGGGCGCGCCTACCCCCCCTGGGCGCACCCTCCCCCTCGTGGGCCCCTCGTTGCACCACTGACCTACTTATTCCTCCTATATATATTCATATACCCCGCAAACATCTAGGAGCACCACGAAACCCTATTTACACCGCCGCAACCTTCTGTACCCAAGAGATCCCATCTTGGGGCCTTTTTCGGAGCTCCGCCGGAGGGGGCATTGATCATGGAGGGCCTCTACATCAACTCCATGGCCCCTCCGATGATGTGTGAGTAGTTTACCTCAGACCTTAGGGTCCATAGCTAGTAGCCAGATGGCTTCTTCTCTCTCTTTGGATCTCAATACAAAGTTCTCCTCGATTCTCTTGGAGATCTATTCGATGTAATCTTCTTTTGCGGTGTGTTTGTCGAGATCCGATGAATTGTGGATTTACGATCAAGTCTATCTATGAACGATATTTGAATCTTCTCTGAATTCTTTTATGTATGATTGGTTTATCTTTGCAAGTCTCTTCGAATTATCAGTTTGGTTTGGCCTACTAGATTGATCTTTCTTGCAATGGGAGAAGTTCTTAGCTTTGGATTCAATATTGCGGTGCTCGATCCCAGTGACAGAAAGGGAAATGACATGTATTGTATTATTGCCATCGAGGATAAAAAGATGGGGTTTACATCATATTGCATGAGTTTATCCCTCTACATCATGTCATCTTGCTTAAGGCGTTACTATGTTCTTATGAACTTAATACTCTAGATGCATACTGGATAGCAGTTGATGTGTGGACTAATAGTAGTAGATGCAGGCAGGAGTCGTGCGACGCCCCCGATTCAATCGTACACTAATCATACACGCAAATGTGTACGATCAAGATCAGGGACTCACAGGAAGATATCACAACACAACTCTACAAATAAAATAAGTCATACAAGCATCATAATACAAGCCAGGGGCCTCGAGGGATCGAATACAAGTGCTCGATCATAGACGAGTCAGCGGAAGCAACAATATCTAAGTACAGACATAAGTTAAACAAGTTTGCCTTAAGAAGGCTAGCACAAACTGGGATATAGATCGAAAGAGGCGCAGGCCTCCTGCCTGGGATCCTCCTAAACTACTCATGGTCGTCGTCAGCAGCCTGCACGTAGTAGTAGGCACCTCCAGTGTAGTAGGAATCATCGTCGACGGTGGCGTCTAGCTCCAGGGCTCCAGCATCTGGGTGCGACAACAAAGTAGAAGGGAAAGGGGAAAAGAGGGAGAAAAGCAACCGTGAGTACTCATACAAAGTACTCGCAAGCAAGGAGCTACACTACATATGCATGGGTATATGTGTAAAGGGCCATATCGGTGGACTGAACTGCAGAATGCCAGAATAAAAGGGGGATAGCTAATCCTGTCGAAGACTACGCTTCTGGCAGCCTCCGTCTTGCAGCATGTAGAAGAGAGTAGATTGAAGTCCTCCAAGTAGCATCTCCAAGTAGCATCTCCAGTCGCATCACATAGCATAATCCTACCCGGCGATCCTCCCCTCGTCGCCCTGTGGAAAAGCGATCACCGGGTTGTCTGTGGAACTTGGAAGGGTGTGTTTTATTAAGTATCCGGTTCTAGTTGTCATAAGGTCAAGGTACAACTCCAAGTCATCCTGTTACCGAAGATCACGGCTATTCGAATAGATTAACTTCCCTGCAGGGGTGCACCAACTTACCCAACACGCTTGATCCCATTTGGCAGGACACACTTCCCTGGGTCATGCCCGACCGCGGAAGATCAACACGTCGCAGCCCCACCTAGGCTCAACAGAGAGGTCAGCACGCCGGTCTAAACCTAGGCGCCCAGGGGTCTGGGCCCATCACCCTGAACACATCTGCACGTTGCGAGGGCGGCCGAAAGCAGACCTAGCCTAGTGGCGTTCCAGTCCAATTCGGCGCGTGCTGCTCAGTCGCTGACATCACGAAGTGCTTCGGCTGATACCACGACGCCGAGTGCCCATATCTTTCCCACGTAGTTGGTTAGTGCGTATAGGCTCGTAGCCAACTCAGATCAAATTCCAAGATCTCGTTAAGCGTGTTAAATATCCGCGAACGCCGAACAGGGCCAGGCCCACCTCTCTCCTAGGCGGTCTCAACCTGCCCTGTCGCTCCGCCACAAAGATCCACTCGCGGGTGCTCCACCAGCTGACCCGTCTTTGGTCACCACATGTATCATGTATAACGTATATAGTATATACCCGTGATCACCTCCCGAGTGATCACGGCCCGATAGTATAGCACAACAGACGGACAAGAATGTAGGGCCACAGATGAAAATACTAGCATCCTATACTAAGCATATAGGATTGCAGGTAAAGGTAACAACAGTAGTAACAAGGACAGGCTATGCATCAGGATAGGTATAAAAGAAAGCAGTAACATGCTACACTACTCTAATGCAAGTAGTATAGAGTAGAATAGGCGATATCTGGTGATCTAGGGGGGGGCTTGCCTGGTTGCTCTGGCAAGAGAGAGGGGTCGTTAACTCCGTAGTCGAACTGGGCAGCAGCAGCGTCGGTCTCGTAGTCTACCGGAGAGAAGAGGGGGAAGAAACAATGAATACCATGTAAACAGATGGATATCGATGCATGACATGACAAGTAACGATGCTAGGTGTGCCCTCACGCGGTAGGAGGTGATACCGACGAAGGGGGAAGACATCCGGGAAAGTATTCCTGGTGTTCCATGTTTTCGGGAAGAGGAGCCGGAGGGGGAAAGTTGTGAGTTCGATAGGTTAGGGGTGTGTGGCGGACGAACAGGTTGCGTATCCGGAATCGTCTCGTCGTTCTGAGCAACTTTCATGTTGAAAATATTTTAATCCGAGTTACGGATTAAAAGATATGATTTTCTAAAGATTTTATTAATTTCTAGAATTTAGTTAATTATTTAATTAATTCGGAAAACAGATTAATGACATCAACATGATGTCATGCTGATATCAGCAGTCAACAGAGTTGACTTGGTCAACCTGACAGGTGGGTCCAGTGGGACCTACCTGTCATACACTGTTTAGGTTAATTACAGATTAGCTAATTTAATTACTATTTAATTAACCTAACTAGTTAATTAAATTAATTTAAACCAGATTAATTAACTTAATTAATTCATTAGATAATTAATTAATTAATAATTAATTTTATTAAATCATTTTTATTTATTATTTTTATTTTTAATTCTCTTCTTCTTTTTTAAGGGGGGTTGGGGCCCGTTTGTCTGTGGCACACAGGCCTAGCGGGCGGGGCGCTAGCAGGTGGAGTCGGCGCGGGCGTCGGGCGCTAGCGCCCAGCCCGATTGGGCGCTGCAGATCCTGGTCGCCGGCCACGGCAGGGGCGCCGGAGCAGGGGGAGGCCGATGTCCGGGGGCAGGGCAGAGGGGCGAGAGCAAGAGGCGCAACCTGGCGCCGGTGCGGGGTTGCACGAGAGGGCCGTCAGCGGCCAGTGGGTGGCCGGGGTGCTGGGAGGCGGGGATGGCGTCGACCCTGGCCGGTGCGGCCAGGTGCCGGCGACGCGGATAGGCGGCTAAGGCGGCCGGTTGCGAGGCGAGGCCACGGTGAGAAGGGCGGAGGCTTGCGTCGCCCGGAACTCGGGCGTACGGGGGAAGGGGAGGAGGCGAGGCTCAGATCGAGGAGCAGGGACGGGGCAGCGGGGCTCGTGGGGGTTGATGGGGACGCCGACGAAGAGGAAGAAGGCCGGCGGGGATGAGGCGCCGGCGAGGTAGCGACGGTGGGGCGGCGAGCGGCGGCCTCCGGGGTCAGGGAGGTGACGAGGCGGGGAGGTCGTCGGCTCCGAGGCGACGTCGAGGTGTAGGCGATGGAGACGGCGTGGCGGGCGGCAGGGCCCCGGCGAGTGGCGCGGGTCGGTGACGGGGCCGGGGCGGCACCGGGCGGCGGTGGGGTTCGGCGGTGGTCTCCTCCCGATCCAGATCGGGGGAGAGGGGGATATTTCGGGGGGGAGTGGGGGCTGTCGGTGGGGAGTAGGGGGGAGGAGTGGATAAGGGAGAGGAGTGGGGGCCGACCTGGGCCGGCCTGGTTGGCCCGATGGCCAGCTGGGCCGCGGTCCAGCAGGGGGGGCTTCTCCTCCTTTTTTTTGTATTCTGTTTTTATTTCTTTTCTTTAATTTATTTTCTTTAACTGTTTAATTCAACTTAGGGCATTTAAGTATTTGATAAATTTGTGTTTTCTTTACTATAATTACCTCTGTGATATTCGGCACAACCCGAACATTTTTGTTTCGATGTTTGAAAACTGTTGATGTTTGACAATATTTAAATTTTGAATTTGAAAAGTTTCGAACTGACGCGAGATTAAACAGTGACGGAGGTGATGTGGCATATTTAGCAGAGGTTACTGTAGCTTAATTATCCGGGCGTCACAAATCTCCTCTACTACAAGAAATCTCGTCCCGAGATTTAAGAGATGGAGTACGGGGGAAGTTCTGGTTACGAAATTCTAACGGATCTTCTCGGCCCTGGTTGCTCTTCTCAAAGAGGTTGATCCATAGCATTGATGTCTTCCATTAAATGCATACGGGCATCATGATGAAGTCGTCATTCTTCCTTCGGGGTCTCCGTCGTACTTACGAAAAAGATACGGGGGAAAACTCGTGAAGTACGAAGTTCAATACATGTTAAGTACCTAGGGGCTATCTCAGTGAACGAGGTATAGAGTCACCTCTCGAGTTGAAATTCAAGAAAGTCATCGAGAGTAAATTAAGAAGGTGAAATAAGGAGTTTCAAGTGGATAGGCAACCGTTTGTGGCCTGAAACAAAATGTGATAGGGGTTCAGAGCAATGGGAAAGTATTGCGTCTGGTACCGGAATAGATCACTATGAAGGTGGCCCGTGAATTACCTATGAAGCCAAGCGGGTGGAATAACTTTGGAAATGGGGGTGTGTAGAAGAATCAGGTTTCGATCCTGTGGAACTGTGGGTTATGGGCCCACCATGTGGGTTAAAAGTAGAAGGTGTGGTGACATCTTGCGTGATCATGTAAGCAAGGCATGTTAGAGGATAGCCTGTCATTTATGTCGGCAACAACATCGGTACCAAGGGCGAGGGACGAAGAGAACCATTTTCCTGCTCGTCGAAACGAGGCGGACCAATAGGCAAAGTTCTCGTCCATCGGTGGCTATCGGAATGTTATCGACAAATGCAACAGGGTCTTGCTGACAGAATTGTACACTGGGGGTGTTTACATAAGCAAGAGAATATTACGGCTTAGCTCATATAGATCACAAGCAACGTTAAACCGACCAACGGAAAGGAAAATATGATTATCAGATTAAATAGAACGATGGAAAGGAAAATGTGTTTAAACACATATTTCAAGGGTATATCCTTCCCAAGGACAACCAGAGCATGATATCCATGACATGATATAACATAGAAAACCCTTTAGGAAAGGGGGGAAGAAATTTAATGACATTACCCATACAACAGTGTTTGGATAATTGATAAAGAGAGTTTTGCATTGTGCTTCAAATGTTGTTATTGAAAATCGGAGTACCACAGACATGCTTCGAGATAGCATTGGCAGGGTCTTCAAGCAAAGGTCGGACTTTGGATACACAAAAGATCCATCAGGAACAACTTATAAAATAAGTCTTACAATTTCCTCCAGGAAGAATGGTTATCCTTGCAGAAGAAATTATAATGATAGGTCCTCCAGCCAGGGGTGTTAGGCATGACATCATATTACCGGGTCATCAAAGGACCAACATCATAGCTCATGGAGAGTTGTCCCAACCACCATATCTGGCCGAGATTAAGATCTGGTCGGTGTTAGGATACCTCTGACTCATGATGCCTGAGAAGAGAGGGTGCGACACAAATTGACGGTTTGTCATTGTAAGATTCTCGGGAAATGAACCAAGGAAGCAAGTTCCGAAACAAGAGTTCATCATTAAATCAAGGAGAGGGTTAGGAGGTGGCTGAGGGACTCAGTGACAAATCATTGAGATTCCCAGAAGATGGATTTCCATAATTATCTAAGCAAGGAGATAACACTTGTCAGATCAAATGATATAATGATGTATGCTCGAGGAGAACATCCACGAGTAAACATTGGTTGAAAGGTGCACCCGAAATATGGGCATAGGTACATGATCAATGTTTAGAATGGTGATCCGATATCCAATGGTCTAAGAATGAAATGTCGACCATAATCTTCAAAGCAATATGGTTGCTAGAAGTTTTGAATTCGCACAACAGAGTTCACTCAACACGGGGACCAAGAAAAGAATGGTGATGGCGAGAAGCATCACAATAACAAGAATTCTTAAGAGGTGGTGAAATTCTCACAACATCCTTGACAAAAGGCAGTAATACTTCAAGGTAGATCATAATACGGGCTGGATAGTAAGTCGCATCCATAACATGAACAAGTTTGTGATGAAAGGAAGGTAAGGATGGTGTTGATGGTAACTGAAATTACCAAGGAACGAGGATGGCACTTATCATCAAGAATTCCATTGATATCCTGGAAGGAGTCAAAATGTTGATGATGATCATGACAATTTGTTGTCGAGAGAATCCATGAAGAAGCAATTGAACAACGACTGCATCAAGCAAAAGGACTGATGCAACAAAAGATTATTGGAGCCACAGATACGACACAAACTCGAAATCAAGCTCATTCTTTTTAAGGCGAAGTTATATGAGGAGGAAGATCAACGTAAGCTTAGCTCATCGCCAAATAATTGTGCTACGGGAAGAAGGACCGGGTAGCACAGTTAAAATTTAACATGGTAATGATACAGCCGATCAGGCTAGGAATGACTTGAAGGATTATTAAACTCATAATCAACAGAGATTACTTTATTGAATCGGAGTGCGGAATTGATTCACTTATCAATGTCCTTGAGTGTCTAACAACTCAGAACCCGGGGAAAATTGGAATCAGTGAGATATAATACTTGAAGAACTCATAATAAGTTATGCAGTTCCATGATATTCTTGAGATACCAGAGTTTAATACTCAACGGTAGAGCAAAGTAAAGGTTGGATAGGTGCAATGATCTGCAGAAGACAAGTACTTCAACTTGTCCAAGAAATGGTATTTAAAAGGAGAACATGGCCGGAACCACGATTGAAAAAGGCCAGATCCCAGATATAAGTTGAACTTATACCAAGGGAATAATTAATTTAAGAGAAGCTTTTAATGATAAGATCTACATCGTGTCCATGGGCATGAACACAAGGTTCAAGGTCGCTCCCACTTCTTCAATGTATAATCTTTCATCCACTTCTCACGTTCGATGAAGCTGTAGTGTTGAAATTTTATCTGGCAAAATACCAGAAGAGTATGACTCGTGAAAACTTTCGAGTTCACACATATTAAGGAAGGCATAGGTTCAACCCATCGGGGCATCTTAGAACATATACCACAAGTTTCAAAAGTAAATACACAAGCTCGAAAGCAGAGCATGGTTGGCCAAGCAGAGGATACAATTTACCAAAGGCAATATACACCCATGGAAAGGCTCACAAGGTTATTGAATATGAAGGACGATGTCGGATGAAATCCAACAATGGATCGGGCGATCCACAACGGAGCTGATGTGAGTATCTGTACTCAATCAGAGGAAGAAAGATTGCACGGGCATCAGATTATAGAACATCTGAATAATTCGATGCTTAGATAACAAAGGAATTATGATTTCCAAAACAAGGGATCAAAAGCAGACACTCTGATCAAGGATGGATAAGTTGGATAGACCAGAGGCACAATTGACGACAAATAGTTTGGTCCAGAACCAGCTCATGTTCAGAATGACGTCTGAGCCGGAAAGATAATTTAGAAGGGTCGATTGATGATTGTGCGCATTCGCACACATGTTGAATCAATAGGATTAAAATGACGGTGTCTAAGGATACCAACGAATATTGCCAGACATATGGAAAGCATCCATAATGCAAGCAGACAAGTATTGCAGAGCAATAAGCTACTGAGGAATTTTGGAGGATCGAATAGTATTTCAAAGACCATTGTGAAACACATGAACAACTGGGGATGAGTGAATACTCGATAAGGGTGAGAAATTATCCGTAGGGGTATTCAGGTGGAAAGGAACTGCAAGGCAGTAGGCACAAAGTATTCTTGGATCAATAGAGAGAATTTCAGGGTATCTTCCAATGACAAGATCAACTGGGAACAAAAGTAAGAACGATAGATGTATGTATTTATCCATAGGGATATTTTGGTGGTAGGGAATTTCAAAAGCAACGGACACAAATTCTCGGGTTACAGCGGAGAGTATCTTCAGGGTCTTCACGTGCAACAGACGATCATCAATAATAAGGGGCTCTCCGGGTGAAAGTGATAACGAGATCCTAATGTTAGATTTAGCAAAATCCATTTAACCCGAATAGAAGTGAGATCAGAGTCCCAGAGTATAGACAAGGAGTAAAAGATCCTAATACCACCCAATGGCGACGTGGGCCCATGGGCCGCACAGCCATGTCAGTAAAAGTTTTGTAAAGTCTAGACTCGACTTCGGCCAAGGAGTTGGAAGGGGGGTTCCTACAGGCAGTCGGCTCTGATACCAACTTGTGATGCCCCCGATTCAATCGTACACTAATCATACACGCAAACGTGTATGATCAAGATCAGGGACTCACGGGAAGATATCACAACACAACTCTACAAATAAAATAAGTCATACAAGCATCATAATACAAGCCAGGGGCCTCGAGGGCTCGAATACAAGTGCTCGATCATAGACGAGTCAGCGGAAGCAACAATATCTGAGTACAGACATAAGTTAAACAAGTTTGCCTTAAGAAGGCTAGCACAAACTGGGATACAGATCGAAAGAGGCGTAGGCCTCCTGCCTGGGATCCTCCTAAACTACTCATGGTCGTCGTCAACAGCCTGCACGTAGTAGTAGGCACCTCCAGTGTAGTAGGAATCATCGTCGACGGTGGCGTCTGGCGCCAGGGCTCCAGCATCTGGTTGCGACAACCAGGTAGAAGGGAAAGGGGAAAAGAGGGAGAAAAGCAACCGTGAGTACTCATCCAAAGTACTCGCAAGCAAGGAGCTACACTACATATGCATGGGTATATGTGTAAAGGGCCATATCGGTGGACTGAACTGCAGAATGCCAGAATAAAAGGGGATAGCTAATCCTGTCGAAGACTACGCTTCTGGCAGCCTCCGTCTTGCAGCATGTAGAAGAGAGTAGATTGAAGTCCTCCAAGTAGCATCTCCAAGTAGCATCTCCAGTCGCATCGCATAGCATAATCCTACCCGGCGATCCTCCCCTCGTCGCCCTGTGGAAAAGCGATCACCGGGTTGTCTGTGGAACTTGGAAGGGTGTGTTTTATTAAGTATCCGGTTCTAGTTGTCATAAGGTCAAGGTACAACTCCAAGTCGTCCTGTTATCGAAGATCACGGCTATTCGAATAGATTAACTTCCCTGCAGGGGTGCACCAACTTACCCAACACGCTTGATCCCATTTGGCCGGACACACTTCCCTGGGTCATGCGCGGTCACGGAAGATCAACATGTCGCAGCCCCACCTAGGCTCAACAGAGAGGTCATCACGCCGGTCTAAACCTAGGCGCCCAGGGGTCTGGGCCCATCACCCTGAACACACCTGCACGTTGCGAGGGCGGCCGAAAGCAGACCTAGCCTAGTGGCGTTCCAGTCCAATTCGGCGCGTGCCGCTCAGTCGCTGACGTCACGAAGTGCTTCGGCTGATACCACGACGCCGAGTTCCCATATCTTTCCCACGTAGTTGGTTAGTGCGTATAGGCTCGTAGCCAACTCAGATCAAATACCAAGATCTCGTTAAGCGTGTTAAATATCCGCGAACGCCGAACAGGGCCAGGCCCACCTCTCTCCTAGGCGGTCTCAACCTGCCCTGTTGCTCCGCCACAAAGATCCACTCGCGGGTGCTCCACCAGCCGACCCGTCTTTGATCACCACATGTATCATGTATAACGTATATAGTATATACCCGTGATCACCTCCCGAGTGATCACGTCCCGATAGTATAGCACAGCAGACGGACAAGAATGTAGGGCCACAGATGAAAATACTAGCATCCTATACTAAGCATATAGGATTGTAGGTAAAGGTAACAACAGTAGTAACAAGGACAGGCTATGCATCAGGATAGGTATAACAGAAAGCAGTAACATGCTATACTACTCTAATGCAAGCAATATAGAGTAAAATAGGCGATATCTGGTGATCAAGGGGGGGGGGGGCTTGCCTGGTTGCTCTGGCAAGAGAGAGGGGTCGTCAACTCCGTAGTCGAACTGGGCAGCAGCATCGTCAGTCTCGTAGTCTACCGGAGAGAAGAGGGGGAAGAAACAATGAATACCATGTAAACAGATGCATATCAATGCATGACATGACAAGTAACGATGCTAGGTGTGCCCTAACGCGGTAGGAGGTGATACCGACGAAGGGGGAAGACATCCGGGAAAGTATTCCCGGTGTTCCGTGTTTTCGGGAAGAGGAGCTGGAGGGGGAAAGTTGTGAGTTCGATAGGTTAGGGGTGTGTGGCGGATGAACAGGTTGCGTATCCGGAATCGTCTCGTCGTTCTAAGCAACTTTCATGTTGAAAATATTTTAATCCGAGTTACGGATTAAAAGATATGATTTTCTAAAGATTTTATTAATTTCTAGAATTTAGTTAATTATTTAATTAATTCGGAAAACAGATTAATGACATCAGCATGATGTCATGATGACATCAGCAGTCAACAGAGTTGACTTGGTCAACCTGACAAGTGGGTCCAGTGGGACCTACCTGTCATACACTATTTAGGTTAATTACAGATTAGCTAATTTAATTACTATTTAATTAACCTAACTAGTTAATTAAATTAATTTAAACTAGATTAATTAACTTAATTAATTCATTAGATAATTAATTAATTAATAATTAATTTTATTAAATCATTTTTATTTTTATTTATTATTTTTATTTTTAATTCTCTTCTTCTTTTTTTAAGGGGGGTTGGGGCCCGTTTGTCTGTGGCACAGAGGCCTAGCGGCGGGGCGCTAGCGGGTGGAGTCGGCGCGGGCGTCGGGTGCTAGCGCCCAGCCCGATTGGGCGCTGCGGATCCTGGTCACCGGCCACGGCAGGGGCGCCGGAGCAGGGGGAGGCCGATGTCCGGGGGCGGGGCAGAGGGGCGAGAGCAAGAGGCGCAGCCTGGCGCCGGTGCGGGGTTGCACGAGAGGGCCGTCAGCGGCCAGTGGGTGGCCGGGGTGCTGGGAGGCGGGGATGGCGGCGACCCTGGCCGGTGCGGCCAGGTGCCGGCGACGCGGATAGGCAGCTAAGGCGGCCGGTTGCGAGGCGAGGCCACGGTGAGAAGGGCGGAGGCTTGCGTCGCCCGAAACTCGGGCGTACGGGGGAAGGGGAGAAGGCGAGGCTCACATCGAGGAGCAGGGACGGGGCAGCGGGGCTCGTGGGGGTTGATGGGGACGCCGACGAAGAGGAAGAAGGCCGGCGGGGATGAGGCGCCGACGAGGTAGCAACGGTGGGGCGGCGAGCGGCGGCCTCCGGGGTCGGGGAGGTGACGAGGCGGGGAGGTCGTCGGCTCCGAGGCGACGTCGAGGTGCAGGCGATGGAGACGGCGTGGCGGGCAGCAGGGCCCCGGCGAGTGGCGCGGGTCGGTGACGGGGCCGGGGCGGCACCGGGCGGCGGTGGGGTTCGGCGGTGGTCTC
>NC_041386.1:275428643-275459519 GCF_002162155.2 Triticum dicoccoides | reverse complement strand
GGTGGTCTCCTCCCGATCCAGATCGGGGGAGAGGGGGATATTTCGGGGGGGAGTGGGGGCTGCCGGTGGGGAGTGGGGGGGAGGAGTGGATAAGGGAGAGGAGTGGGGGCCGACCTGGGCCGGCCTGGTTGGCCCGATGGCCAGCTGGGCCGCGGTCCAGCAGGGGGGGGGCTTCTCCTCCTTTTTTTGTATTTTGTTTTTATTTCTTTTCTTTAATTTATTTTCTTTAACTGTTTTAATTCAACTTAGGGCATTTAAGTATTTGATAAATTTGTGTTTTCTTTACTATAATTACCTCTGTGATATTCGGCACAACCCGAACATTTTTGTTTCGATGTTTGAAAACTGTTGATGTTTGACAATATTTAAATTTTGAATTTGAAAAGTTTCGAACCGACGCGAGATTAAACAGTGACGGAGGTGACGTGGCATATTTAGCAGAGGTTACTGTAGCTTAATTATCCGGGCGTCACAAGTCGGTCTACTTGTCACAGACGTTATGCCTATATACATGATCATACCTAGATATTCTCATAATTATTTGCTTTTCTATAAATTTCTCGACAGTAATTTGTTCACCCACCGTAATACTTATGCTATCTTGAGAGAAGCCACTAGTGAAACCTATGGCCCCCAGGTCTATTCTCCATCATAAAAGTTTCCAATCTATTTTATTTTGCAATCTTTACTTTCAATCTATATCATAAAATACCAAAAATATTTATCTTATTATTATTATCTCTATCAGATCTCACTCTTGCAAGTGGCCGCGAAGGGATTGACAACCCATTTTTCGCGTTGGTTGCGAGTTTCTTATTTGTTTGTGTAGGTACAAGGTGACTCGCGCGTGGTCTCCTACTAGATTGATACCTTGGTTCTAAAAAACTGAGGGAAATACTTACGCTGCTTTACTGCATCACCCTTTCCTCTTCAAGGGAAAACCAACGCAGTGCTCAAGAGGTAGCAGCTTCCAGCGAGGAGGAGTACTTGTTGGCGCCGGATCACCACACCGGTGAGATCTTGCTCGCCCGCCGGCAAGTCGCCAATCAGCACTTCATGAGTTGCGAGGCTGAGGAAGAGGCGTTGTGTCGGTGCGTTGGGAAACGACGGCGCACCAGGGCACTCGTGCCACGCCGCAAGTGATCCTCTGAGCGCTGTGGCTTTTATTAGGATTATAATTAAGTTTCATAAGGCGATCTCATTAGTTTTGGGATGCAAATGATAAATTCCGAACGTTTGGGAATTATTAGCGTCCTTAATTAAGTATGTAAAAGGAAAATTTTGGAAACCTTGTGTATCCGTACGCATTTTGTAAGTACGTGGATATAGCAAAAACTTTACTATATACTATCACACTACACGCCTCTCTCTATACATGCTTGCAGACTGTGCTACTACTATTACTTATGTACGTGCAAATGCATGTTTTAACATTACGATGTGTTTTTTGTAAAAGTAGAAAAACAACACTAGTCAAGCTTGTGAAATGATTCAATGCAAAACAAATGCAAAAATGCTTGTTTGATTGTTTACTTTTAGCTTCCTTCTCTGTGGTTATTTCTCTATCATACTTTTTACGGAGTATCTCACTGGTCAGGAAGGCATGCAAATTCCAAAACCGCTTCCTACACCCTATATCGAATTTTTTGCCTAACAAGTTGTGCCGTATAATTGGAATTCCATCTTGAGTACCACTACTAGGAGTACCAGGGGCCAGTTCTTTTAGGCTTCTAGATTATTAATCCCATAACTACTACCTCCGTAGTGGTCTATTTGTCCCCATTGTAATCTGTGTCAAATTTTGACCATAAATTTAACTACTGAAATATTTATGCATGTCACATGCACTAACATTTTATCAGTTAAATCTCTGGTTAAAATTTAGCACAACTTGCAATGGTCACGAATAAACCAGGACAGGTACTAGTAGTTTAGAAGCCCATAAAAATGAGTGAGGCGTCATATGTTACTCTCCACTGTGACTAGTCTTATCAAAAAAGCTGGGGAAGACACGGCTTATTTTTTAAGCCGCCAAAAGAACTGGCCCTAGGAGTAGTAGCTAGGGATAGTAGGAGTAGTAGCTAGGGATACTAGGAGTAGTAGCTAGGGATTGAGTGGGCAAGATGAACCAGAGAAAGTAAATGCAGAGAGACGAAATGCAAAAAGACGGAGGGATGCAATGGTTGCTTATCCATTTATTCTACCAGGCAAGTTATTACTGGGAGTAGTGGGGTTTTGTGATATGACGGCTATACTGCCGCGCCACGAGCGGGGTGAGACTCCCATGCAGCGCCGCCCTCTACACTAGTACTACATCAGTCGTGGTTATTAGTCCCTCATTGAATTTTACTGAAGATTTAACTGACAAAATGTTAGTGCATGTCAACAAAAACTATATCGTTGGATTCGAATTTGAACATAGTTTTCGATGATAGAATTTTAGGTGACATGCATGAGCATTTAACGTACTATATATAATGTTAGTTTAATTTATGTTCGTACTAATCTATAGTAAGGTGCCCATGCATTGCACGGAATAGTGAAATGCATTGATCGGGGAGTTGTTTATTTTGACTAAGGATGTGGGGGTCATCTCATGTGTAACGGGTATCGATAGGTTTCTTTGGATATTATTTCATCTCTAGAGCTCACAAACATCTGGGTGAAATAGATAAAAAAGTATCTTTTGCAAACAAAAGGGTTCAACTGTTCAACCTGCATCCAAAACTTGTGAAGAAATAACACTTATTGTGCTTTGCAAGAAATGATCTTTAAGAATTAGTTTTTGAGTACCGATTGTTATACATGTTGGCTACAGATGACATGGCACTTTCTTATAGTCAATAGTTGGCTATTAAGTATTAACCATGCTCTTATACACCTAAACGGAGGGATTAAATCAGGATGACTTGGAATGGGGCAGAGGAGATGTAAGAAATGGTTCATCATAAGTCTTTCACTAGTACGGTAGTAAAAATTCTCAGTTAATCTCATAAATGGCAAGCGAGAACTCTAATGGAGCAAAAGCATACATGGAAGATTATAGACTAAACCATCAATGGATACCCTTTTATTCAAGCGTGATACTCTAATATAGCAAGATCATGCATGGAAGGTTCTATACTATATAAATAAGAAGTCTCCACATGCTTAGACAGCGGATTATGTTGAGCGAAGACTAATGATCAACATTTAACTTTGTAATGCATATGTCCAGCTGAACCTCCTTGGAGTCCCCGTGCACCATCCCGGGGGGAAAATCATACCATGCGTCTTCCATGTCCACATAGGCAGGAACGTCGCAACTTGGCACAGTCCCAGTCAGCGTGATGGAGTTCGTGTGGGCGCCCACGTACCTCTGAGGGGAAGTAACAGTGAGCACGCACCCATACATCGGCCTCGTGTCAGTGTCAGCGTCAGCCGCGTCGCCCCTGACGCAGACTACAGAGACGAGGCGGTAGCCTGCGGGGGCCTCGCCGGTGCCCACGATCAAGAGGAAGACGTTGTCGTCCTCCTCCCAGACTAGTAAGCGGCGGTGATCCTCCAGCGACTCCGACACGGCGAACATGTAGCACGTCTCGTACTTGATATTCACCGCCGCGGGCTAGTAGTGATCGACGGACGCGTGCGTGAGTTGACCCACGAGGCTCGCATGCGATCCCAAATGGCGACGGGCACTCATAGCAGTAGACGCATGGCTCCTTGAAGCATCGACCAAGCCGTCCATGAAACAGGAGTGGCTGTAGGGGATGTTGCGCCCGTTGAATATATGAGCAAGTTACTACGAGATTTAATCCGAATAAGCAAAAAATAAATCATGACGGCTATAACAAAGATTAAACGAATCATGTGGACTAGTATAGTAGATGAACAGATCAAATCTAGGACACACACTAGACACATGAATTCTACCACGATTTCGAACAGGATGGACAGAAACACATACGGTGCAACGGGAGAAGGACCATTGGCGTTGAGGTTGTGCCCATGTGGTTGAGGAGGAGGTTGCTGAGGTCGGGGAAGAAGCCGTCATCGGTGAAGTTGTCGCTGCCAGCAGTCACGCGAGTGCGCTCCCCAAATTTCAACAGCGCCCACCAAATGGAGCGCAGGAGGGAGTGGCTATAGGGAACATTGCTGCTGCCGAATGGAGCTCAGGAGTAGCACACGAAGCAGTAGATGGTGCTCCTCCCTAGTCTCTATCTCTACTCTTATATCTATCTCTACTACTCTTTTCTTATAATAATAATAAAATAATAAAAACCAAGTTGGTGATGATGGCGTGCCTGCCATCTTGTAATATAGACCGTCCGATCTATATCTGATGGATAGAAAGTAAACTTGACAATTTTACAAAAGATACGTGCACCTCTCTCCACATTTACAGATAAGGCCTTGCCTCATTCATCCTTATCTCCCACAACCTCATTGCCGAGGAATTAAAAAAGGAAGTCTCTGGAATAATCAGACATGGTGGCCGCTGCCGGCGCCGTCAATCCCGATGCCTCCGCCCAGTCCGACCACCAGTCACCACCATGCCCCACTCCTACCTTATCTCTCATCTATCTTGACATACCATTTTTTGATGAAATTCTTGAGATACAATTTTTCCGATAAAATTCTCGAGATGCCATTAGTTTTTACACATGGGATTACTCTTGCATGGGTGAATAACAACAAGTGTTTTGTAAAAAAAATGTATCTTGATGTTTCATGCAATGCACGGGCATCTTGCTAGTTTTTTTGCATATAATTCCAAACACCACATAGACACGGTCTTGGACCATTTTACAACTATGTTAGTATCATTGTTAGTGGTCAGCTGGTGCAAGTTATAGCCCCGGGTGTTTTAACCTTTTTTTAGTAATGATATTTCGCGATTGTTCGCTATGAGCTCAATCCTGGCGAATCCCACATAACCTTCAGATTTCCATCCGACGGTGGCCTGTTTTTAAGCCATAGTATTTGACAAAACCGCCACCCTTACACACGTACTGTAACCGCGTCACGGGCATTTGCAACTGCCATGTCTCCCAGCGAATGTTTGCCGGGGTTTGGAGTTAGCACTGATGGCGGTTTGTAGTCGTTCCATGCTCAGGCATTGAAGTTTGTAACTATTTTCGATTAGACTATACTACTCCTCCGGTGCTAGTAGTAGAGCAGAGTCCTACTTCACTACTCTATATGCAAACTAGGGCATAGTAGTAGGTACTATAGGGAGTACTGTGATCACTCAAGCAAGTTGTCTGGCATTGATATGACCCTACGCTACTGGTATGTGTCTCCTAAGTCAAGCGGCGTGCTGTAGTCATCATCAGCTGTCCACTTCCCACATCACATATTCGCTTCTCGATCTTTGTCCGCACATAATCGTCCAATCTTCCATCCCCGCTAAGGCGCCTCCCCCCTCTTTCGAAACCCAAGAACTAAAAATGGCAGAACCGAGCAACGTCCACCGAAAGAGTAGCTGGAATTCGCTCCGCACAGAGGTAATCAAGCTCATTGTTTCACATGTGGACAATCTCAGTACCATGCCACTCGCCGCGTACTCATCGGGGTTGTACCATTTACTCAAAGCCCTTAGGTCTCAGCTTTTTAAGCCAGCTCCTTGCTTGTTGATGTCGCCAAATCTTTAGAAACAGTGTGTCACACGGCATAATGATCATAGGGTGGCGAGCATCAACCCCCTTGACTATGATCCAATCCCCATCACCCTCAACTACATTAATGGTATGTACTAGGTCCACATGAACACGTCTTGGGTGGTGCTCGTCGATGGTCGCGGTAGTTGGATGCTCGTGGAGGTCTACACCTGGCGATTGATCCCCTTCATTCCATTAACACCACACTGCTTTGGCACCGCGGCCTAGAATACTCGGAATATTACAGTAGCCAACATGATACCAAGCTTGATTTGCTCAAGGTTGTAATCTACCAAGTGCCCACAAGATTTGCGAATTATAAAGACTTCAGGCTAATTGCATTCTTTAACCATGGTCTCGCCTATCTGATAGGTCACTGCGGTAAGTGGATAAATCTGCACGTCCATCACAAGATCATGCATCCTCCATGGTTCTCCGATGCCAGTGAACACAAGGGCTTCATTTACGGTGTCGACTCCATCTATGGCTGGACGTATTGCTGGCCTACTCCAGTCATCACTACAAACGGCTGCTACACCAGTATGTTACTTTCCAATCATATCATGATGGCTTGCTTATATTACTGTCAACATTTACTGAAAAAATATTCATGCTCATAACATGTTGTTCTTAAGATTTACTAAATTAAGAGCCCTTTTTATTTGACTCCAACTTGATATGATGTTGTAGGCCGCCTAGTGTCCCTACCTTTCCTAATCCCAGAACCTTTCAAAGAAAAGCGGCATGGCAGTTGTAGGTGGTTCCTGGCTCGATCAGACAATGGCGAATGATTGATCATCGTTCGCACGTACCGGATGTGTTGTTTCCCGGAATACAATCACAGTCACTACAAGGTCTTTAAGCAGGATTACAACTTCTCTGGGCCTTCAGGAATTTTTGACTGGAGGCTAGTAAGTAGCCTTGGTACACGCTCTCTGTTTCTCAGCCTGAATTATCCGATTTACCAGGAGATAACTGACGGCAATGATCATGATGGTAGCACGGTTTCGTTCATCAGGCAAAACTGTGTGTACATAGCGTACCATGTGTCTCTGCATGCACCATACCCTGATATGTGCCGCCATGCTCTGCAGCCCAAAGTAGGAGAGAGGGTCAGAAGTATCAGACATCGACCTGCTGGCTGGAGTTTCCCCTGTCAGGCACCCATCTGGTTCAAGCCGTCAGCCAATCTCCACAGCTTAGTAAATAGTAACGTCTAACTGAGCCAGTTAGTTAGATGCGTACACTTGGTGTAGTAGGATCTTTATTTAGTTTGATGCATACACTTGTTCTTTTTTGGTAGCCCTTTTGTAATGATAGTTGATGTTTGGTTTGGAAGAGAGAGCTGCGTCTTTACTCTTCTGGCCTGCTTACTGCTCCCGTTGCACCCCCAGCCCTGGTTGATGCTGTTGATGTTTTCAATGTACAATCAGTAGTATATTTCGTCTGTTGGTTGAATAAATGTGTTGTTAGAATGACAAACACAATGTTTTCGAAGTCGTTGCATGGTCCGATCCTTTAGTGCCCCATACCGTACGTAGCGCATACTATTTTTGGTACAAAACACATTTTCCACTTGTCGATAACATGCAACCCACTTATGAAGGCCCAATAGAGGAGCGCATAATTAACTGGAAGGGAGGCTCTCACATGAATCCGGCCCAGTTACATGCTCATGGTCCCCTAAACATAAATAAGTAAATAAATAAAGCTAAATTCTCATGCACCAGTTCTTTAAATTCACGATTTCAATCAAATTTTAATAGGAGGATATTATTTCCTATGATAGTGTCATTACATTCAGTCGATATTATTCTTAGGAAAAGATAGCGACTAGTCTTCTTTCTCCCACCATTTTCTTCCTGCAACCAGCAAACCCATGCGAATCGTAGTCAACGTCATAAATAGTTCCGGTCCATTTTTATTTTCCATTAAGAATGTCCAACCCAGCCCAACACATTGGCGATAGCACTTTATCCTCTGCCTTGGTGCGCTCGCCGTGGTGCCGCCGTCCGCCCCTGTCAACATAGTGAATCGGGGGAGGACTGTAGTTGTGAGTATGACAGTACGGACCCACCAGGTCCACTACCAAACACAAGCAGGCGCCTCTTTTACTACTCAGATGCACCCCTCGTTTTTGTACTCTAATCCACCTGCTGATATCTGGGACCCACATCAACGCATAGTCAATTAATGACAGAATTGCACAACTTTTTTTTGAGGATTTGTTCGGAGGAGCAGGCTATAAACTGGGTTGTGCGGTCTTTGTGGCCCGTCTAACAACATGACCAGCCCAGTAGTTTTTTCTTTGGAAAATAGGTAGCCCACTATTTCTTTTTGAAGAATACCCAAGCTAGGCCTATTTGTTTTCTCCGACTTACTGGGCTGCAAATCTTTCAAGACGAGGAGGGATGCATTCCAGCCTGGCCAGAGAGTATGGTCAGTATATCTTAAAAGTAATATCAAAGGGGTTGCAAATTCCAAAAATATTATAGAAAATGGGCAATTAGTGTCTTTCTATGTTTTTGTTCTTCACTGATATTTTATATTTCATCGAATTTTAACATGACATAGTACTAATTTATTTTTAAATTTTTTAGTATGGCTACTAATTTTTGGATTAAGAATATTTTGTTCCACAACAAATATTTGCGAATTTTTAAAATTTCGCACTTTTTTAGTTCAACGTTTTAACCCTCATACTGACCTGAAAATGGGCAGCAATTCTAAAAGTGGAAAATGGGCTGCAATAAATTCTGTATGAATTAGCAAATGAGTAAAAATTATAAAAATAATAGCAAATGGGTTGTACATGCCATAGATTTCAAGGCTGGCATGTTTACGGTAGGCTTTGTTAGTCAACACATGATTCTAGTAGCAGTGACTGTTGGATGTCCATCTAACGGCCGACGTGCTTCTTCAATCTCTGATCTTCCTGCTCCAGCTGCCTAAACCAGCGCTGGCGGGACTGCCTGCTCCCTCTTCTTCTGTCCCACTATGATGAAGCACAGGCTTCATCGACCCACCCTACTCCATCCGCTGGTCTGGTCGCACGCAATCAACTGCCTCCTTATTACGCGAAAAAATGATTCCTCCCACTGACAACTGGGGCGCACCGGTTCGGAGGCTGACCTGTGGGCCTACTAAGTTGACGCGTACATAGAGCTTTGTCAACTTAGTCAACAGACGATTCTAGCAGCACTGACCATTGGATTTGAATCGAATGGTCCTGCTGCTTCTTCAATCGCTGATCTTCTTGCACCAGCCGCCCAAACCAGCGCTGGCGAGACCGCGTGCTCCTTCCCCCCGTGGCCAGCTGTGCTGCCGCAGAGGCCTCACCGCCCCTACTACTCCCACCGCTGGCCAGGCCTAGCGGCGATGGCAGCCTCACACCGCAGCCAAACCAGACAACCCTCGTACTCCTCTCCGCGTGGGCATCCACTGCCGCGTCTTCCTCGGATCCACATCGTCCCCTTCCTAGGCCTCGCCGCCGTCCACCGCCTTGGTGCTCTCGGCGCGGCATGGTTAATGTGGTCAAGGAATGACTTCCATCGGAAGAGTACTGTACGTGGAGGGGCTGACAGCTGGGTCCACGGCCGTAGCAAGGAAGTGCCTCCTTATTACACACAAAATAATTATTCCTCCACCTGACAGCTAGGACCCATCAGAAGGGCCTCTATATTTCACGAAAAAAATGTTCCCCCGCTGACTGCTCGGACCCACTAGCTATATCTTCCCATGCAAGGAAGTGCCTCCTTTTTACGCACAAAAAGATGAATACTCCCCCTGCTAGCTGGGAGCCAACATAGTGGGAGGCTAACTTGTGAGCCTACTAAGTTGATACAGACGGAGGGCTTTGTCAACTTAGTCAACAAATTATTCTATCACCAGTGAATGTTGGATTGTTAACATCCAACGGTCGTCCTGCTTCTTCAACCTCTGATTTTCTTGCTCCAGCCGTCCAAACCACCACGTGCTCTTGCCTCCCATGGCTGGCTGTGCTTCCACGGAGGCCTCACCACCCCTACTACTCCCACCGCTGGCCAGGCCCTGCGGCGACGGCAGCCTCACACCGCAGTTGAACCAGTCAACCCTCGTACTCCTCTCCGCGTGGGCATCCACTGTCGCATCTTCCCCGACTCCGCGTTATCCCCTTCCTAGGCCTCGCCGTCGTCCACCGCCTTGGTGCTCTCGGTGCGGTGTTGTCAATGTGGTCAAGGAACAACTTCCATCAGAAGAGTACTGTACGTGGAGAGGCTGACAACTGGGTCCACGGCCACAGCAAGGAAGTGCCTCCTTATTACGCGGAAAATAATGATTCCTCCACCTGACAGCAGGGATCCACTGGACAGGCCACCGTATTTCACAAAAAATGTTTCCCCTCTGACTTCTGGGACCGACCAGCTACATCTTCGCATGCAAGGAGCTTGATAGTCAGGACCCACCTGGTCGAAGCATACATACCATTGCCATTCTGGCCGCGAACGTGTACATACATACTAGTTGATTGGTCTATCTGCAGGCTGCAGTGATGAACCGTGGCCAAGTAAGGAAGGGCATGTGTCGTAGTAGAGGCGCGCATGTAGCATATACACGCACGTACAACCAGGGTGCAAGAAAGTAAATATGGCGATGTACGTACATACATGCGGGGTCTGGAACGCCTACTCACGCATACGTACAACCAGGGCTTGTGTACATGGAGAGGCAGTGACGGCGTCCTATTCATTGACAGCCAACCAACTGAGTCGGAACAGAGAAACTGCATCATGTTCATTGGGAGCTAACCGGCTTGGACAGAACAACCGATCGAAACAAGGCCTGGCGTACTGTAAAATAGAGGAAATGACCTTCTATTCGACCGTCCATGGTCGAAATGGGATCCTGTTCATTGGGAGGGGTCTGGCGTACCACAAAACAAAGGAAACGGACTTCTCTTGGACCTCCTACGTTCGAAACGGGGTCATGTTGATTAGGAGGGGTGTGGCATACCACAAAACGGAGGAAACGGACTTGTGTTGGAGCGGTACAGTCGAAACAGGGGTCCTGTTCATCGGGAGGAGTGTGGCGTACCAGAAAACGGGACTCCACGGGCTACTGTTCATCTCCACCGTCGACCTCCTCCAGCCGCCACGAGCTACTGTTCATCCACCGTCGACCTCCTCCAGCCTCCACCTGCGACTGTTTATCCACGGGCTCCTGTTCATCCATCCTCCACCACTCCTCCACCGGCTACTGTTCAACCAGCCCTCTCCATGGTATCCTGTTCAACCACCCCTGCACGGGCTACTGTTCATCCAGCCCTCCACCGGCTACTATTCTTCCAGCCCTCCATGGGGTCCTGTTCATCCAGCCCTCCATGGGGTCCTGTTCATCCACCCCAACCGGCTCAATCGGGGTCCTGTTCATCCAGCGGCAACGGCCTCTACTACCACGGGGTCCTGTTCATCAAACCCCCACCGAGAACTCTTCATCCAACCCCCCCAATAGCACTTACTGTTCATCAAGAGGTAGCAGGTTCGACCAGCTTCAGTTAGCAGCAGTAGCAAAGGAATCACTCGATCGGGTTCAGTTAACATCCACGGATCGATCGCTCGGGTTTAGTAATGTGTAGCCTGCGGTGCAATCGCTCGGGTTCAGTAGGCGAACGCCTTGCTTGGGTTCAGTTAGAGCGCAACGCCTTGCACACAAGCACGTACATGCACGAGAGAAACGCGCAAACCTCTATGCATCGCTCGGCCCCGACCACCCACCATAACCGAGAACTCCCCGATGTTTTCCTCGCTCTCGCTTCTACCATGGTTTTTTCCGTCATGGACGACCCAAAGAATGCCATGCAGCCGCGTCTTCGGCCCGCCCAGGACGAAAAGCACATTTTCTATCATGCTTTTTTATCATAGAAGTAGGAGCCCACCACATCTATGATGATACCGGGTTTTGTCACAATTATCATCATAGAAGTGTCATAAGCATGACAGGAAAAAAATCGTTTGGCCCAAAATGTCATGGATGTGTCTTTTTTTGTAGTGAAGACTTATGTAAGGGCTTCGATATCCAAGATTATGGTTCCCCACCTGAACACGGTAGTGCTTTGTTGTAAGACTGCTATGTGGTCATGCTTGTCTGGGACAACAGGTTCACATATGTGTAGCAGAACCAACTCATGTTTTGGAGCTTACTACCATAGTTCATTTCCCAAGAATCTCGCAACATCATCTTGTCGATTTGTGTTGCAAACTTTCTTTTTCTCCAGATATGCTGAGTCTGGAATATCCTGTTACCAACTAGATCTGAATCTCAGGCAGATATGATGGTTGGAACTTTCCCAAGATCTATGATGTAGGCTCCGGCAAGGTTGATGTTTTGGCTGACACAACTAGCTGGAATATCTATTATTGTAGCATCTTGACTAAGTAATTGGACCATCTTCTCCATGAGGATATTTTATGACTTATTCCAAAAGTTGTTCCTTATGGATATTTGAGCTCATGGTATCTAGTACGTCAAGGAGAACATTAGAAGCAGAGTGCTAAATATCTCTCGGTCGATCACCCAGATTTTTGTTTCCCTACCATAGTCAAGGTAAAGTTTGTGAAAGTGTTGTCTTCCTTTGCATCTGCATCGTCTATCACTATTCATCATGGTAGGACGATGTGCTGCCAGGATCCTCGACACGGTTGTTGGTAAAGCCTTAATGGATATGGAAATGCTCAAGTTCTTGAGAGCATGCTCAGACACTAGGTTATATCCTCGTTATCAATTGGTTTGTGCCTTCCGTTTGCCGAGTTCTCTTATAACTCTAGTTTCCATTTCATACCGAGTATGCCATTCTTCACACTTCTTCAAACGATTGTTTGTGAATTGCCTTATCCTGTTATGAAGAGTTTCAATGATCCTTGTATCAAAAGTAATTATTTTTTCCACTTAAGGTAATAATTCTACGAGTCGCCTCCTCTAAGGTGCCCCGTTAAGGAATCATGGCAACTAACTCTTCGCTACTTCAAAACTGATGCACCATATTCTTAAATGTGGAATTGTTGCCTACCAAATTGAACCTTCCTCGTCTGTTCCCTTCCATCACCCTGATGTGTGTTTTGTGTCTCAGCCTGAGACATCTTATTCTGTCTCATTCCATGGGTTGATCCCGAGTTGCTGAATCTTTAAGAAGATCGATTCTAGTAGAGTTTCTTTCTATCGCCATTAGGTTGGATGAATTTCTCAAAGTCAAAGAGGTCAACATCAAAATGATGCAATGAATCAACGTTCTTATGAAGTGCAATCTAGATCATGAAGTTTGTGTTGGCTTTGTGTACCCTCTGTCTTCCTACCTCATGTCTTGAATCTCATGACAAGATTCTTGTTTAGTAGTGGTGAGTTGTCACAGCCATAGCTCTAGCCTAGCCTATCATTACCTAAGCATCCATGCATCATGTATAAATTTTCTTAAAATTGAAATGAGGTTGACTGAACCCTAGCACCAAACATAATTCAAATAGTTTCAACTAAAAACATTTTCAATGAAACCAAGATGCCCTTTAAAATTGTTCTTGATCTAGTGAAAAAGTGAAAACCATATCCAGTGATGATGCATATTTTTCATTGGAATTTTTGGTCTTTGAATTAAGTCACTATGTATTTGAATTGGGGCTATAAATTTCTATAAATAATTCCCTTGCCCCAATAATTTTGAAACTTTGTGTGGGGCCCTGGAATAATTATTTTAGCATCCACAAAAGGTGTCAGCATTTACAAAATTGATTTGGTCCAATAACCAGATTCACACAAACATGCAAAATAGAAAAACAGAAAGAAAATAGGAAGTCAGAGAGAGAGAGAGACTACCTGGCAGCCCATTGGCCGGCCCAGCACCGTGCTGGCCAAGTGCCAGTCACCTGCTACCTCCCGCCAAGCAGGCAGGGAGGTGCGTGCCGCCGTGCACTTTCCCTGGCCACCTCCTGCTTGCCCCACCCTAGTTCTGATCCGCGTCTAGAGATGCCCGAGGCCCCCTCACTTTCCCCTCCTCCCTGAGCTCTCTCTGCCTCGCTCCACTCCTCCATAGCTCGATTTTGAGCACCACCCGAGAGCACCCGTCACTGCCGCGCTACATTGACGTGGCCACCTTTGTTGCCTAGTCTTCTACCATCATTTCGAGCTCCGCCGAGCTGCGTTTCATCTTCACGCCAAAGAAAATGAGCCGGAAAGCATCGCAGCTGTGCAAACTTCATCGTCTTCGTCCCCTGCCCCGATGAACACCGTCGCTCGATTCACCTCCTGCAGCTAGTCCCCAAGGCCGCTGACCGCCCCTACTGTTTTGCTGTGAGGCCCTGCTCCTTCTCCCCCTGTCCTTGCCGTCTGATACGTCTCCAACGTATCCATAATTTGTTATTGTTCCATGCTATTATATTATCTATTTTGGATCTTTTATATGCATTATTATGCTATTTTATATTATTTTTGGGACTAACCTATTAACCTAGAGCCCAATGCCAGTTCCTGTTTTTCCCTTGTTTTAGATTTTTGCAGAAAAGGAATATCAAACGGAGTCCAAACAGAATGAAAATTTTGTGATGATTTTTCTTGGACCAGAAGACATACACAGGACTTGGAGTACACGTCAGGAAAGCCACGAGGCAGCCACAAGGGCGGAGGGTGCGCCTAGGGGGGTAGGGCACACCCCACCTTTGTGGGCCCATCATGACTCCACCAACCTATTTCTTCCGCCTATATATTCTAAAATATTCCCAAACCAAACATGATAGTCACGAAAACACTTTTCCACCGCCACAACCTTCTGTACCCGGGAGACCCCATGTAGGTGCCTTTTTTGGCGTCCTGCCGAAGGAGGATTCGATCACGGAGGGCTTCGACATCAACACCATTGTCTCTCCGATGAAGCATGAGTAGTTTACCATAGACCTATGGGTCCATAGCTAGTAGCTAGATGGCTTCTTATCTCTCTTTGATTCTCAATACCATGTTCTCCTCGATGTTCTTGGAGATCCATTCGATGTAATACCTTTTTGCGGTGTGTTTGCCGAGATCCGATGAATTGTGGATTTATGATCAGCTTATCTATGAATATTATTTGAATCTTCTCTGAATTCTTATATGCATGATTTGATATCTTTGCATGTGTCTTTGAACTATCAATTTGGTTTGCCAACTAGATTTGTTTTTCTTGCAATAGGAGAATTGCTTAGCTTTGCGTTCAATCTTGCGGTGCTTGATCCCAGCGACAAAAGGCGAACCGACACATTTTGTATTGTTTCCATCGAGGATAACAAGATGGCGTTTTGATCATATTGGTTGAGTTTATCCCGCTACATCATGTCATCTTACGTAATGCATTACTTTGTTCTTCATGAACTTAATTCTCTAGATGCAGGCAGGAGTCGGTCGATGTGTGGAGTAATAGTAGTAGATGCATGCAGGAGTCGGTCTACTTGTTACATATGTGATGCCTATATTCACGAGCATTGCCTTAGATATCGTCATAACATTGCACTTTTCTATCAATTGCTTGGCAGTAATTTGTTCACGCACCGTAATATATTCTATCTTGAGAGAAGCCTCGAGTGAAACCTATGGCCTCCGGTTCTACTTTCCATCATATAAGTTTCCGATCTATATTTTAGTTTATAATTTACTTCATTTGCAATCTTTTACTTTCTGTTCCATAAACCAAAAATACCAAAAAAATATTACTTGACCGTTTATCCATCTCTATCAGATCTCACTTTGCAAATAACCGTGAAGGGATTGACAACCCCTTTATCGCGTTGGGTGCAAGTTGTTGTTTATTTTTGCAAGTATTCGGTGGCTTGTGCGTTGTCTCCTACTAGATTGATACCTTGGTTCTCCAAACAGAGGGAAATACTTACTCTACTTTGCTGCATCACCCTTTCCTATTCAAGGGAAAAACCAATGTAAGCTCAAGAAGTAGAACCCTCGTTCTCGATTTGCGGCACCGTCCCCGCAAGCCCTAGCGCCGCTGGTCTCCATTGCAGTGGAGCTTGAGCAATTTGTGCACCGATGCCCGAACCCACACGTCTTGCGTGCTCCTGGAGCCACCTGGAGGCTAGTGCCGCCTCTAGCCAGTTCCCCTGTCCATCGACGCCTCGCACACGAGCAAGCCGTGCTCTGGCCGCTGCTGAACCTTGTCGCCGCCGTCGCTACACCGCACCCCAGCACCTGCCATTACCTCCTTTCAATGGGCCGCGTCACACTGGTTCGGCAGAGCCGCTCCGCCACTCAAATGGTCATCAGAGGAGCATTTCTGGCGCCCTCCGCCATCCCTGGTCACTGCCAGCGACTAAATGCCAGTTAACCCCAGTCTAGTTAGTGCCTAACCACCCCTCTGTGTCAATGATAGGTGGGCCCTGCTATTAATTAGCCAGCTAAAATAATAGTTAGGTTAGGTTATTTAACCCTGTTTAGACACTTTGTCATTGACACATGGGTCCCGCACATCAGGTCAGACTATGGTTGACTGCTGATGCCACTATTGACTTTGCTGACGCAGGAATGATTTTCTGGATTTAAAATAAATCATAAATGATTTATTTAATTCATAAAATACTTAAAACTTCTAAAAATCATAGAAATTCAACTATAACTCCAAATGAAATAATTTATATATGAAAAATTATTGGAAAAATCTCAAGAATCTGTTTATGTCATTTCAATGCATGTTTGAACAACTTACAGCCACTATATATGAGAACTTGAATAACTGGCATTTGAAATGTCATATATGGAGTTTGAATTTGAATCTTGTGTTCAAATCTACTTCATTTAATCTGGTTGCTAGTTGCATTAGCTCAATCAACAACATATTGCCATGTCATGATCATGCATCATATTGTTGCATTGCATTGATTGTATTCATTCTCTGTTGCCAGTGTTTGTTCCCCCTCGGTAGATGTTTTTCGACGTTGAGATCAATATCACTCATGAAGACACAATGCTATCTTCAGAAGTGCCAGGCAAGCAACCCCCCCTTGATCACTCTGATACGATCCCACTCTCTCACTTTGACTCTCTTATACTGCATGAGGACAACAACGATTCAACTGTTACATGTTGCGGTAGTTGAACACATTCCTCTGCATGACCTGTCTTTGCCACAGTAATTAGTAAAAACCCACTAGCATCAGTAGGAGTTGTTTGAACCATGATGTCACTACTCATTCATGCTTGTTTGTTTATGCCTTCTATGCTTAGAGTTGTGTCAAGTCTGATTCATTTGGGATGAATTGGAATGGTGGTGAACATGTCTTACTGCTGAGAGCTAGGTGTGTGAACACGATTTGGTAAAGGTAGCAATGAGAGGCCATGTAGGAGTACATGGTGGGTTGTCTCACTAAAACCATCCTCTGGAACTGAGTTCCGTGTTTGTGATCCAAGACAGTTACTAACACACATTGGAATGCTTAAGTGCCCCTCCTGACTTATTAATCACCTCGATCTCTGTCCAGGAGTTGCAACTAGTTTCTAGTGTTTGTAGGTTGTGTTAGTAGTCTACCAAGTGGCACCCGATACAGGTGGGCTTGGGACAGACTAGGCACCATGGCACGGTGTACCTAGTGCTGCCCATTTGGTGGGCTTGGGGACCCTGCACACCTCATTCGGGGATGTAGTGAAACCCCGACCGGATTTCCTTGCGGATGGAACTCGAATAGGCGATAAACCTAGACTAGAGACTTGTGTGGTTAGTCAGGTCGTGGCCGAGACCCTCGGCAGCCTTCCGGTTGAAGGTTGTCGAGTACATGTCATGTAAACAACAATAACTAGTGAGAGCATGTGCGAAGAAGTACACCCCTGCAGGGTAATATGATCTACTTGAATACCCGCATCCCTAGATATGGACTACTTGGAATGCTTACATTGTTCACAGATCATTGGAAGTGGACACTCTAAAATGCGCAAGATACACGTGAGTGCTATGGATGGCCTTCTCGTAGGGAGACGGGAGCAGATCCATAGTGGTGTATTGATATGGTGAATATGTGGACTTGTGTGCACCACCTCAAAGAAAATACTCGTAGTTTAGGATAGCCACCGAGTTCAAGCTAGCTTGCTGCAGTTAAAATCCAGCCCTCTTTTTTGATACTGATGCATATGTAGTTAGTTCTAATGTAAGTCTTGTTGGGTACATTTGTACTCACGTTTTCTTAATTTACATTTGTACTCACGTTTGCTTAAAATCCACATGGTCTTCAACAGTTAGCCTGGGAATCCCAGACAGAGGTCTGGGTCCTTTGGAGGGTCCTAAAGATAGGCAGGCTTTCTAGCCTTCTTTCTTTTCAGATGTCTATACTCAGACATATTTATGCTTCCGCCTGTGCTTGTTGCTTGTATGACTTGAATGTTGGGTCATGCGACCCATGTTTGTAATATCAGGCTCCTCAAAGCCTATTGAATAAATACTTTGAGTCATAGAGTTTTGTTGTGATGCCATGTTGTATTTACACATATCGAGCATATTGTGTGTATGTTATTGAAATGCTTGGTATGTGTGGGATCCGACACCTAGTTGTTTATTATTTGTAGCCTTCCTTAAGGGGAAATGTCTCCTAGTGCTTCCACTGAGCCATGCTAGTTCGCTACTGCTCCGGAAAATTTAGGTTGAATGGCATAACGCTACTGCAGGTGCTAACGCGACACTATGATCAGAGACCCTTTGACGAAACTATGTGCGATGCATTAATCGCAAATGGGGATGTAAAAAACCATCAAAAAAGATGAAAAATGTTTGCGATGAGGAGACATCAAACACGGTTCAGATTTTAGTTACGTGTGTGATGCAGGGCATACGGGTTGATCCAGAAGAACTGCTTGCGGTGAGGCAGAATAAGAGAAACGGGCAGCCATATCAATGTGTGTGCGATATATGGCATACAGTTCACTCTGATGAACTGTGTGTGTGATATACGGCATACAGTTAGCCAGATCAATGTGTGTGCGATATACGGCATACAGTCAGCCAGTTCAAGGTGTGTGTGATATACGGCATACGGTTCACTCGGACGAACTATTTTCGATTAGGGAAGAGAACAGAAACGGTTCAACTTAACAAGATGTGTGTGATATGCAGCATTTGCATGAGCCAAAAGAACACAAACGATACATGTAAACAGGATGTGTGTGATACGCAGCAAACAGCCCACTCGGATGAATTCTTTGCAATGAGAAATTATAACACAAACGGTTACTATAGTTAGTTCGTGCGCGATTCTGTTGATACAAAAAACTTTGAAAAATGCAAATTAGTTCCTTGCAGTGGCTAGGAGTATCGCACACGATGCGTCTACGAGTACTCATGTGCAATGATTAGTAAGTTACACATACATTTCCTTATGTTAACACGTGTGTGATAAATAACACGTGGCACTGCATACGGTGTTCGGGTTGTGTGTGTGCTCTACTTAGTCTTCCCGCGCTCCAGCAAATGCTTCTCACGCTCCACATGGGTGAATTGTAAAATCCATGCCTCTTCCCTCATTGCTTTCTCGCCACCAGCTAATGGCTTGCTGCCTATAACCCTGGCGGCAGCGCACCGTCGCGACACTCTGCACAGATCTAGTCCTCACCCATCTACCATTAGTTATTCCAAGCATGCTAGGCAACGACCAAAGCTTTGACATCGACCCCTACATGCGTTACATCTTCGATCAGGAGAACGAGCCAGAGCAGGTCGGGGAGCAAGAGCTTCATCGTCTGGTGCAGGCACCATGGCCCATCAGTAGCGATATCGGTGTGGCAGTCCTTGGGCGCACAATCGACATATTGCATAGGAGGTGTGATGAGCAGTTTTCCATCCCTCGTGCAAAAGATCCAGAGCTGCTCGGCGGCATGATCGACGACCCACCCATAGAGTCGCCGTCACTAGTGCGCATCGAGGGCCTGATGCCCCACAATGAATGGGCAGAGGACCTTTGCCATTCAGTCAAGACACAGGCAGCCTGTGGCTTCATCATTACCCGTGAGGGCCGTGTCAACCTCAATCCCGACGATGTGGTGGCCAAGCTCGAGCGCATCCTTGGTGGAGTTGACGGCCCGCCAAAGTAGAACATCGCCAACGTGATATCTTGAGGATGCAGGTGATGGACCGAATTTGCTACCAGGCCAGAGACATGGAAATGGGGAGGTTCCGCAGAGATATCATGCACGCGATTGCATGCTATCAAGCTCTTCTGGAAGAGGCTTAGCAGCCCGAAGAGCCTGCCAGCGCCAGCAGCTCCATAGGCGGAGGCGGGTCGGGACACTTGGAATGAATGGTCTCAAGGGTGCTATGCTGATCATTGTGTCCGAGAAGGCCGTCGTCGGAAGGCCGCCGACTCAGCCTTTTAGCCTATATTTTATTATAATTGTATGTGTATGTAGGTCATGAGTGTTTTGGGCCTTACCGCATGTGGCATTTTAAATTATCCTCAATATGTAGGTGTCTGTAGGATCGAAAGTATGTCTAGAGGGGGTGATTAGGCCACTTGACCAAATAAAAATCTACCATTTTCCCAATTTTAAGTCTTGGCAGATTTTAGCAACTTAGCACAAGTCAAGCAATCAAACTACACATGCAAGTCTAAGAGTATAGCAGCGGAATGTGAAACTTTGCACATGAAGGTAAACGGAGGAGTTTAGAGGGAGCAAATGTAATATAGACACGGAGATTTTTGGCATGGTTCCGATATGTGGTGCTATCGTACATCCGCATTGATGGAGACTTCAACCCATGACGGGTAACGGCTGCACGAGTCCATGGAGGGCTCCACCCACGAAGGGTGCACGAATAAGCAACCTTCATGAAGGACATGCCTCACTAGGGTAGATCTTCATGAAATAGGCGAACTCCTTGCCCGTACAAACTCCTTTGTTAAACTCCACAATCTTGACGGAGGCTCCCAAGTGACACCTAACCAATCTAGGAGACACCACTCTCCAAAAGGTAATAGATGTTGTGTTGATGATGAACTCCTTGCTCTTGTGCTTCAAATGATTGTCTCCCCAACACTCAACTCTCTGTCATGGATTTGAATTTCGTAGAAATATGATTTGAGTGGAAAGCAACTTGGGGAAGGCTAGAGATCAAGATTCATATTGTTGGAATGGAATATCTTGATCTCAACACATGAGTAGGTAGTTCTCTCTTAGAAAATGAATGCTGGAAGTGTAGGCACATTCTGATGGCTCTCCTTGCTAATGAAGGAAGGGTGGAGGGGTATATATATAACCTCCACACAAAATCTAACCATTACACACAAATGATCAAACTTGGTGGGACTAAATCATGAAACTCGGTTAAACTGATTTAGTTCAAGATGTGAACATTAGGATTTTAGGGCGACCGACATGTCAACTCGGTGGGACCGATTTTATTATGGTTAGGGCATAACGTAATCTCGGTGAGACCGATTACACAAACTCGGTGGGATAGATTTTGGTAATAAGCTAACCAGAGAGTTGGTCAGGAAAACTCGGTGAGACCGATTCGCTCATTTCGGTTGGACCAAAATGTTACGAAACGGAAACAAAGAGTTTGCATTGTGAACTTGGTGGGACCGATCACTCATCTCGGTTGGATCGAAAAGTTACAAAGGGAAATAGAGAGTTTGCAATCCCATCTCGGTGAGACCGAGATCCCTATCGTTGAGACCGAAGTGACTAGGGTTTCTCGCAGTGGCTATGTCAAGTGAACTCGGTGGGGCCGGATAGATCAAATCGGTAGGGCCAATTTTGACTTTTGGTTTGGGACATATGTGGATATGCAAAAGTGGTCGAGGGCTTTTGGAGCATATCACTAAGCATTTCGAGCAAGAAAACCATTAAGCAACACCTCATCCCCTTTTAATAGTATTGGCTTTTCCTATTGACTCAATGTGATCTTTGATCACTAAAATAAAATGTAGAGTCTTGAGCTTGAGCCAATATGTGTCCTTAGCATTTTGAGGGGTCCACATTCCTATTCCATGCCATGCCAATCATTGAACTTTCTCAAATAATCATCTTGAAATAGCATTAGGTCAATGAGCTATATGTTGTTAGTAATTACCAAAACCACCTAGGGCTAGTTGCACTTTCAATCTCCCCCTTTTTGGTAATTGATGACAACATGTAGATCAAAGCTTCGATAATTGATAACAAGACTGAAATACATCACCACTTTGAGAAGTATGTGATAAGTAAGAGCTCCCCCCTAAATTTGTGCATTATTTGAAATTTGCGTTTGAATGCAAATGCACAACCGATTATGATCATGGGTTACTCTTCCATGTCACATACATCTTGGTGGAGTGCTCAAAATGATAGGAATTAAAACATGCACTCATCACCAAGCAAAGTGAATGATCATATATGAGATAGCAAAGATAATATCTTCCAAGCAAGCATTAAAGTTGAATATGATCAAACACATGATCGTACAAGTATCTCACACATAGACATAAAGAGTACCAAACAAGCACACACAAAAGTATCAACCAAATAGCAAGAAAGACAAAGAAGAAAAACACAACACTCTCTCTCTAGAAGCCTATGATCTATACATTTCTCCCCCTTTGGCAACAAGTTATCAAAAAGTTTGAAAATGCATAGTGCTATGCGTCTCTCTGGGCTTCATCTTCGGGAGGTGGTGTAGAGAGGACTCCAAGGATGAAGGCATCAGTAGATGTTGTTGGAGCTGGTGGAGTGGCAACTGGAGGTGGCACTGAAGCTGTTGCTGCTGGTGCTGAAGTAGTTGCTCTAGTGTCAGGCACTGGCACTGCAGTAGATCTCTGACCTTTGGGCACTCTCTGAAAAGCATCTGTAGTAACCTGCCCTTTCCTCTCCTCTGCTTCCTCCTGGAGCTGCTCAATAGCTAACTACATCTCAGTTACTTTAAGATCAAGATCATAAAATTTGGTCTCTATGATCCTCTCCAAGCACTGCTGATTCTTGTTCAGGATGGACAAGCCCTTCTCAATCCTCAAAGTTGCTTCAATTAGATATGCAAGTTGATCTTGTTTTGACATCAGAAACACTTGAGATGCCTCCTCAACACTTGGCATTTTTGCAGCCTTCTCAGCCTTTGCTTTTCCTCTCTTCCCTTGTGCCTGCACTGATGTAGGATCATCCTCATTCATCACAATTGTGTTATCCTCAAATTCTGGTCTCAAGGTTAAGTGCTCCTTGTCCAAAAAATAAGTGCCTGTGCCCATCTTGAAGTTGATGAACACCTGAATGTGTGGAGCATACCCACATGATCTTTTTGATCAACAACTGTCCTCTTTATTGTCCCAACAATCAGACTCATGACCTTGAATTTTTGAGCCACATCAAATATCTGCAGCAAGTTGATTGAATGGCCTTTGATCATCTTGTGATCTCCAGATTTGGGCAACAATTTATGACTCAACATTGTGTTGATTGTTGCTAGACGAGGCAACAAGTAATGTACAAATCCAAGCTTGTGTGTTTCCAAAGCTTTGTCTGGGATCTCTTTGTACATGTTGGCCATAGAGTTGTGTTCTTTATTCTTCTTGGCATACACATCCAAATCATCCTCATGCTCTTCAGGGGCATTTATCAACTTGGCCCACTCATCAACAGTTCACTGGTACCTTGTACCCTCAGACAGCCATACAGTCCTACCACCTGGATAGAAATGAGCAGTGGAGTAGAATTGCATGATGAGTTCATCATTCCACTTGGTCAACTCTTGAACCATAAACTTATCAACACCACATGATCTGAAGCTCTCATGTACATCGGGAAAATAGTCTTCATTCTCATCAATGAATTCTCAATCAACCCCTTTCATATCACAGACTATTGGCTTCTTGTCCAGAATGGTCTCATAGAAATTTTGTTGTTCTTTGGTGTGGAACCTATAGTCCAGAGCAGTCTTTCTCCTCACAGCATAGGGATTAGACTTTCTCCACAGTCTCAGACCTGCATCCTTCCTGATGTTCATATCCTCTGCCAATGGATGACTGTCATTATGATATAGAATTTTTGGTTTAAGCTTTCTTAGTACTTGGACTTCAGTATCTTCTTCTTCAACTTCAGGCACTGGGCCTTGTTCTTCTCTTTAGCTAGAATGTTGCTTGTGCTTCTCTTGGGTTTAGAAGTCTTTTGAGCTTGAGCAGCAGCTTTGGGGGCAGTTTGGGGCTTTGAAGTAGTAGCCCCTGACTTAATAGCGTCCCCCATAAGCTTTTGGGACTTGGCTGCTGGTGCAACATCCTCTTCATCTGCATCTTCCTCAGTTAGATCCCTCATTATAGAGGATCTCCCAATGACTCTGGCAGTGGTCTTCTTGACCCTCTCTGATACGTCTCCAACGTATCTATAATTTTTGATTGCTCCATGCTATATTATGTACTGTTTTGGACACTATTGGGCTTTATTATCCACTTTTATATTATTTTTGGGACTAACCTATTAACCGGAGGCCCAGCCCAGAATTGCTGTTTTTGCCTGTGTTAGGCTTTCAAAGAAAAGGAATACCAAATGGAGTGCAAACGGAATGAAACCTTCGGGAACGTGATTTTCTCAACGAACAAGACCGAGGAGACTTGGACCCTACGTCAAGACACAAAAGAGGAGGCCATGAGGTAGGGGGCGCGCCTACCCCCCAGGAGCGCCCTCCACCCTCGTGGCCCCCTGTTGCTCCACCGACGTACTCCTTCCTCCTATATATACCTACGTACCCCCAAACGACCAGATACGGAGCCAAAACCCTAATTCCACTGCCGTAACTTTCTGTATCCACGAGATCCCATCTTGGGGCCCATTCCAGAGCTCCGTCGGAGGGTGCATCGATCATGGAGGGCCTCTACATCAACACCCATAGCCCCTCCGATGAAGTGTGAGTAGTTTACCTCAGACCTACGGGTCCATAGTTAGTAGCTAGATGGCTTCTTCTCTCTTTTTGGATCTCAATACAATGTTCTCCCCCTCTCTTGGGGAGAACTATTCGATGTAATCTTCTTTTTGTGGTGTGTTTGTTGAGATCGATGAATTGTGGGTTTATGATCAAGTCTATCTATGAACAATATTTGAATCTTCTCCGAATTCTTTTATGTATGATTGGTTATCTTTGCAAGTCTCTTCGAATTATCAGTTTGGTTTGGCCTACTAGATTGATCTTTCTTGCAATGGGAGAAGTGCTTAGCTTTGAGTTCAATCTTGCGGTGTCCTTTCCCAGTGACAGCAGGGGTAGCAAGGCACGTATTGTATTGTTGCCATTGAGGATAACAAGATGGGGTTTTCATCATATTGCACGAGTTTATCCCTCTACATCATGTCATCTTGCTTAAGGCGTTACTCTGTTTTTAACTTAATACTCTAGATGCATGCCGGATAGCAGTCGATGAGTGGAGTAATAGTAGTAGATGCAGGCAAGAGTCGGTCTACTTGTCTCGGACGTGATGCCTATATACATGATCATACCTAGATATTCTCATAACTATGCTCAATTCTGTCAATTGCTCAACAGTAATTTGTTCACCCACCGTAGAATACTTATGCTCTCGAGAGAAGCCACTAGTGAAACCTATGGCCCCGGGTCTATCTTCATCATATTAATATCCTATTACTTAGTTATTTCCTTTGCTTTTTTACTTTGCCTTTATTTTACTTTGCATCTTTATCATAAAAATACCAAAAATATTATCTTATCATATCTATCAGATCTCACTCTCGTAAGTGGCCGTGTAGGGATTGACAACCCCTATCCGCGTTGGTTGCGAGGATTTATTTGTTTTGTGCAGGTACGAGGGACTCGCGCGTAGCCTCCTATTGGATTGATACCTTGGTTCTCAAAAACTGAGGGAAATACTTACGCTACTTTGCTGCATCATCCCTTCCTCTTCGGGGAAAACCAACGCAGTGCTCAAGAGGTAGCAAGAAGGATTTTTGGCGCCGTTGCCAGGGAGGTCTACGCAAAAGTCAATATACCAAGTACCCGTCACATAGCCTTATCTCCTGCATTACATTATTTGCCATTTGCCTCTCATTTTCCTCTCCCCCACTTCACCCTTGCCGTTTTATTCGCCCTCTCTCTCTATCCTCCCTCTCTTTCTCTATTTGCCTCTTTTTGCCCGCTTGCTTTTTGTTTTCTTGTGTGTTAGTTCGTTTGCTTGTCGTTATGGCTAGTCCCTTATCTTCTCCGTTGTCTCTCGAGAGTGAAATTCTAAATTTTAAGCAAAGGGAGGGAGAAAATGTAAAAGATGCTTGGTATAGAATTTGCAATGCTCAAAATAGATCTACCAGGAAGCAATCTACTTCCGTTCTTCTTCGCAATTTTTATGTAGGCATAACTCCCTGGCACAGATATATCCTTGATACTATTACCGGAGGGAACTTCTTGGGTAGCCATACTTTTGATTCTTATAATTCTATGATAGATTTGTTTGGCTCACCCCCTCTTTTGGTTAACGCAACCGTATTAACTTTGGAGCATGTAATGCAAAGGCTTGAAATTATTGAAAATAAAGTTGCTACCATAGAGTTAATTGCAAATTTGGATAAAAAGATCCACAACCGAATCTCTCAATATGGATCTAAAGTAGGAGTCACTTTGAAAAATATTAAAGAGAAGGAACCCATAGTTAATGAGAAATTAAATCATGATTCCACTAGGATCGATAAACTTGAGGATATTATTACCAACTTGGGAACCGCTTTTTCTTCCGTAAAGAATACTCCAAGTCCTCCCGCTAAAATTGCCAAGCTTATGTATGTTCCTAAAAATAAGGGTGGATCCTCTTGTAAGGAAACTGCGGATCTCAAATCTATAAGTATTCATCCCAATCTTTTTGCTATCATTAAGGAACCATTTGTTACAAATGAATTTTTCGATCTTGTGCCTAAAAGTTTGATAATCAATAAAAAGAAAGAAATTCCTAAAGATGGTAGATGCCTCATTGAATAATTACCTACCAAAGATGGCAATACCTAGATCTATCCTTGCTTATTATGCCTAGCTAGGGGCGTTAAACGATAGCGCTTGTTGGGAGGCAACCCAACTTTATTTTTATTCCTTGCTTTTTGCTCCTGTTTAGTAATAAATAATTTATCCATACTCTGTTTTGGTTGTGTATTTTTGTGTTTTTTGTGTTTAATTAGTGTTTGTGCCAAGTAGAACCATTGGGAAGACTTGGGGAAAGTCTTGTTACACTTGCTGTAAAAAACAGAAACTTTAGCGCTCACGAGAACTGCTGCCATTTATATTTGGAAAGTTACATTTAGTTAATTCTTTTTTAAGATGATTAATAGATAAATTCCTCACGTCCAGCAATTTATTTTAGAATTTTTGGGGTTCCAGATATTGCGCTAGTTACAGATTACTACAGACTGTTCTGTTTTTGACAGATTCTGTTTTTCGTGTGTTGTTTGCTTATTTTGATGAATCTATGGCCAGTAAAATAGTTAATAAACCATAGAGAAGTTGGAATACAGTATGCATAACACCAATATAAATAAATAATGAGCTCATTACAGTACCTTGAAGTGGTCTTTTGTTTTCTTTCGCTAACGGAGCTCACGAGATTTCCTACTTTAAGTTTTGTGTTGTGAAGTTTTCAAGTTTTGGGTAAAGATTTGATGGATTATGGAACAAGGAGTGGCAAGAGCTTAAGCTTGGGGATTCCCATGGTACCCCCAAGATAATCTAAGGACACCTAAAAGCCAAAGCTTGGGGATGCCCCGGAAGGCATCCCCTCTTTCGTCTTCTTCTATCGGTAACTTTACTTGGAGCTATATTTTGATTCACCACATGATATGTGTTTTGCTTGGAGCGTCTTGTATGATTTGAGTCTTCGCTTTTTAGTTTACCACAATCATCCTTGCTGTTCAAACCTTTTGAGAGAGCCATACATGATTTGGAATTTGTTAGAATACTCTATGTGCTTCACTTATATCATTTGAGTTATATAGTTTTGCTCTAGTACTTTACTTATATCTTTTTAGAGCACGGTGGTGGATTTGTTTTATAGCAACTATTGATCTCTCATGATTCACTTATATCATTTTGAGAGTCTTAAATAGCATGGTAATTTGCTTAAATAATTCCAATATGCTTGGTATTCAAGAATAGTAAAAGAACTTCCTTATGAGTGTGTTGAATACTATGAGAAGTTTGATGCTTTATAATTGTTTTGAGATATGAAGATGGTGATATTAAAGTTGTGCTAGTTGAGTAGTTGCGAATTTGAGAAATACTTGTGTTAAATTTTGTGATTCCCATAGCATGCACGTATGGTGAACCGTTGTGTGATGAAGTCGGAGCATGATTTATTTTTTGATTGTATTCCTTATGAGTGGCGGTCGGGGACGAGCGATGGTCTTTTCCTACCAATCTATCCCCCTAGGAGCATGCACGCAATACTTTGCTTTGATAACTTGTAGATTTTTGCAGTAAGTATATGAGTTCTTTATGACTAATGTTGAGTCCATGGATTATACACACTTTTCTCACCCTTCCACCTTTGCTAGCCTCTCTAATACCGCGCACCTTTCGCCGGTATCATACACCCACCATATACCTTCCTCAAAGCAGCCACCATTCCTACCTATTATGGCATTTCCATAGCCATTCCGAGATATATTACCATGCAACTTTCCACCGTTCCATTTATTATGACACACTTCATCATTGTCATATTTCTTAACATGATCATGTAGTTGACATCGTATTTGTGGCAAAGCTACCATTCATAATTCTCTGATACGTGTCACTCTTGATTCATTGCATATCTCGATACACCGCCGGAGGAATTCATATAGAGTCATATTTTGTTCTAAGTATCAAGTTGTAATTGTTGAGTTGTAAGAAAAATAAAAGTGTGATGATCATCATTATTAGAGCATTTTCGCAGTGAGGAAAGGATGATGGAGACTATGATTCCCCCACAAGTCGGGATGAGACTCCGGACAAAAAATAAAAAAAGGAAGAAAAGAGGCCATAAAAAAAGAAGAAAAGGCCCAACTAAAAAAGAAAAAAATGAGAGAAAAAGAGAGAAGGGACAATGTTACTATCCTTTTACCACACTTGTGCTTCAAAGTAGCACCATGATATTCATGATAGAGAGTCTACTATGTTATCACCTTCATATACTAGTGGGAATTTTTCATTATAGAACTTGTCTTGTATATTCCAGTGATGGGCTTCCTCAAAATGCCCTAGGTCTTCATGAGCAAGCAAGTTGGATGCGCACTCACTTAGTTTCTTTTGTTGAGCTTTCATATACTTATAGCTCTAGTGCATCCGTTGCATGGCAATACCTACTCACTCACATTGATATCTATTGATGGGCATCTCCATAGCCCATTGATACGCCTAGTTGATGTGAGACTATCTTCTCCCTTTTTGTCTTCTCCACAACCACCATTCTATTCCACCTATAGTGCTATGTCCATGGCTCACGCTCATGTATTGCGTGAAGATTGAAAAAGTTTGAGAACACCAAAAGTATGAAACAATTGCTTGGCTTGTCATTGGGGTTGCGCATGATTTAAATATTTTGTGTGGTGAAGATGGAGCATAGCCAGACTATATGATTTTGTAGGGATAACTTTCTTTAGCCATGTTATTTTGAGAAGACATGATTGCTTTGTTAGTATGCTTGAAGTATTATTATTTTTATGTCAATATTAAACTTTTATCTTGAATCTTTCGGATCTGAATATTCATACCACAATTAAGAAGAATTACATTAAAATTATGCCAGGTAGCACTCCGCGTCAAAAATTCTGTTTTTATCATTTACCTACTCGAGGACGAGCAGGAATTAAGCTTGGGGATGCTTGATACGTCTCCAATGTATCTATAATTTTTGATTGCTCCATGCTATATTATCTACTGTTTTGGACATTATTGGGCTTTATTATCCACTTTTATATTATTTTTGGGACTAACCTATTAACCGGAGGCCCAGCCCAGAATTGTTGTTTTTTTTGCCTGTTTTGGGGTTTCGCAGAACAGGAATACCAAACGGAGTCCAAACGGAATAAAACCTTCGGGAACGTGATTTTCTCAACAAACAAGACCAAGGAGAGTTGGACCCTACATCAAGACACAGAAGAGGAGGCCATGAGGTAGGGGGCGGGCCTACCCCCAGGCGCGCCCTCCACCCTGTGGGCCCCCTGTTGCGCCACCGACGTACTCCTTCCTCCTATATATACCTACATACCCCAAAACGATCAGATACGGAGCCAAAACCCCAATTCCACTGCCGTAACTTTCTGTATCCACGAGATCCCATCTTGGGGCCTGTTCCGGAGCTCCGCCGGAGGGGGCATTGATCATGGAGGGCTTCTACATCAACACCATAGCCCCTCCAATGAAGTGTGAGTAGTTTACCTCAGACCTACGGGTCCATAGTTACTAGCTAGATGGCTTCTTCTCTTTTTTTGGATCTCAATACAATGTTCTCCCCCTCTCTTGTGGAGAACTATTCGATGTAATCTTCTTTTTGCGGTGTGTTTGTTGAGACCGATGATGTAACACCCCGGATATGATTTACCCAATATGTACTCCAACTCTCGCCGTTTCCGGCGTTAAGTTATTTTATTTTCTCGGGTTCGGGTTTTTGTCTTCGTGTGTTGTTGTCGTTGTCATGCATCTCATATCATGTCATCATGTGCATTGCATTTGCATACGTGTTCATCTCATGCATCCGAGCATTTTCCCCGTTGTCCGTTTTGCATTCCGGCGCTCCGTTCTCCTCCGGTGGTCATTTCTACCTTTCTTTCGTGTGTGGGGATTAAACATTTCCGGATTGGACCGAGACTTGCCAAGCGGCCTTGGTTTACTACCGGTAGACCGCCTATCAAGTTTCGTACCATTTGGACTTCGTTTGATGCTCCAACCGTTAACCGAGGGACCGAGAAGGCCTCGTGTGTGTTGCAGCCCAACACCCCTCCATTTTGGCCACAAACCCACCAAAACCCTCCCCATCATCTAGAGCGTTCGATCACGATCGCGTGGCCGAAAACCATACCTCATTTGGACTCTCCTCTCCTATGCCTATATAAAGAACCCCCTCCGAAATTCCCCTTCTCCTCCCCCCGAAACCCTAGTCCCCTTCGTCTCCACGCGCCGGCGGACATTTTTCTGTCCGGCCGGACGCGTCCGCTTCGTCCCACCGCCGCCACCTGTCGCCCCGGGAGTGTCCAGCGCCCGCGCCCAACTCGCCGGCCCGCCCGGGCCCAGGCAGGGCCGCCCGGCCCGAGCCGCCGCCTCCCGCGGGCCAGATCC
>NC_041386.1:275420911-275428084 GCF_002162155.2 Triticum dicoccoides | reverse complement strand
GGGAAGCTCCGGCCATCTCCGTCTCCGCCCCCGCGCCGACCTTTTCCTCCGGCGGCCGACTTCATCTCCGGCGAGCTTTAAGTCCCCGGCGAACCTCGTTATCCGTGCGGCCAGATCTGGATCCGAATCTTGGATCGGTCGACTTTTTATCCCCGAAACCCTAATATTTTTCCCTTGTTCATCGCATCGTAACTTTGCATCCGTAGCTCCGATTTGGGCATATAGCGTATCAAAATGTTCGCCTCAAAGAGCACATCATTTTCATTTGAGTTCATCTTAATGCCCGAAATGCTGTTGGAAGAGTGCTATTTGAGATAATTGTCAGATCTGCTGCTCCAATTAGATATTTGTCATTTTTGCCATGATTATTGTGTGCATGATATGCCCCTGAGCTCTACATGAGTTTTGTTATATGCTTTGCCATCTATCCAGAGGTGCAACCCATGTATTTTTGTGATGTGTGTGGTGACTAGAACAAGCTTGCAAAGTGGTGCAATCGTTAATGCTGATTTCAGGGACTTAGCTTTTCCACTAAGTCCTTGATCTGTCTATTTCAATATGCCATATGTTCATGTTGTTTCCTAGTGATCCGTGCCTCTTTTGAGGATGATCAGTAAGTATGTTTTGTTAATCTTGTAGTGCTCTATCCATCCATATCTTTTTTTGCAATTATGGAGCACCCTAGCTTGAGTCAATCAAGCTCTACTTTTGTCATTTCGTGAATCTGGGCAGATTGTTTACTTGTTAGCGATTTTGCCGAGGATGTTGTAGTTGATCCGTGCATGCTACGCTATTGTTCTTGCCATGTCTACCTTGTATAATGTGTATTCTTGATGGGTGTATGCTTAGATTGTGATGACATGCTCTGTAGTGAGTGAATTGAGCTCGTAAACATGCCTACTTGATATCTGATTTGCATGCTCCAGTTTTCACTAAGTCTGTGATCTGATTATGTTTTTGCCATGTTCACATGCTTGCAATTGTATTTTCTGATCCCTTTTGGCTCAAGGTAACTAAGGGACCTTTGTTAAGCCCTTTGAGTAGCTCCATGCCATGCTTTACTTTGCCATGTTCAGGTCCTGTAGCATATAGTTTTCATGCTCCAAAGTGTGCTACCTGATCTGAAATTCCAGACAAGTGTTAATTTCACTAAGTCTGAAATCTGTTTACCAAAATTAACACTTGTCTGGAGGTGCCGGAGTAACGGTGCTTGGATCGGTTGGACTGGGAAGACGTACGACTACTTCCTCTATGTTGCGTCAATGCTTCCGCTTCGGTCTACGAGGGTACGTAGACAAAAATCTCCCCTCTCGTTGCTACGCATCACCATGATCTTGCGTGTGCATAGGAAATTTTTTGAAATTACTACGTTCCCCAACAGTGGCATCCGAGCCTAGGTTTTATGGTTTGATGTTATATGCACGAGTATAACACACGTGAGTTGTGGGCGATATAAATCATACTGCTTACCAGCATGTCATACTTTGGTTCGGCGTTATTGTTGGATGAAGCGGCCCGGACCGACATTACGCGTACGCTTACGCGAGACTGGTTCTACCGTCGTGCTTTGCATACAGGTGGCTGGTGGGTGTCAGTTTCTCCAACTTTAGTTGAATCGAGTATGGCTACGCCCGGTCCTTGCGAAGGTTAAAACAGCACCAACTTGACAAACTATCGTTGTGGTTTTGATGTGTAGGTAAGATTGGTTCTTGATTAAGCCCGTAGCAGCCACGTAAAAACTTGCAACAAACAAAGTAGAGGACGTGTAACTTGTTTTTGCAGGGCATGTTGTGATGTGATATGGTCAAGGCATGATGCTAAATTTTATTGTATGAGATGATCATGTTTTGTAACCAAGTTATCGGCAACTGGCAGGAGCCATATGGTTGTCGCTTTATTGTATGCAACGCAATCGCCCTGTAATGCTTTACTTTATCACTAAGCGGTAGCGATAGTCGTAGAAGCATAAGATTGGCGAGACGACAACGATGCTACGATGGAGATCAAGGTGTCACGCCGGTGACGATGGTGATCATGACGGTGCTTCGGAGATGGAGATCACAAGCACAAGATGATGATGGCCATATCATATCACTTATATTGATTGCATGTGATGTTTATTTTTTATGCATCTTATCTTGCTTTGATAGATGGTAGCATTATAAGATGATCTCTCACTAAATTTCAAGATAAAAAGTGTTCTCCCTGAGTATGCACCGTTGCCAAAGTTTGTCGTGCCCAGACACCACGTGATGATCGGGTGTGATAAGCTCTACGTCCATCTACAACGGGTGCAAGCCAGTTTTGCACACGCAGAATACTCAGGTTAAACTTGACGAGCCTAGCATATGCAGATATGGCCTCGGAACACTGAGACCGAAAGGTCGAGCGTGAATCATATAGTAGATATGATCAACATAGCGATGTTCACCATTGAAAACTACTCCATTTCACGTGATGATCGGTTATGGTTTAGTTGATTTGGATCACGTGATCACTTAGATGATTAGAGGGATGTCTATCTAAGTGGGAGTTCTTAAGTAATATGATTAATTGAACTTAAATTTATCATGAACTTAGTCCCTGATAGTATCTTGCTTGTTTATGTTGATTGTAGGTAGATGGCCCGTGCTTGTGTTCCGTTGAATTTTAATGCGTTCCTTGAGAAAGCAAAGTTGAAAGATGATGGTAGCAATTACACAGACTGGGTCCGTAACTTGAGGATTATCCTCATTGCTGCACAGAAGAGTTACGTCCTGGAAGCACCGCTGGGTGCCAGGCCTGCTGCTGATGCAACTGACGATGTTAAGAACGTCTGGCAGAGCAAAGCTGATGACTACTCGATAGTTCAATGTGCTATGCTTTACGGATTAGAACCGGGATTTCAACGGCGTTTTGAATGTCATGGGGCATATGAGATGTTCCAGGAGTTGGAGTTAATATTCCAGCAGAATGCCCGGATTGAGAGATATGAAGTCTCCAATAAATTCTATAGCTGCAAGATGGAGGAGAATAGTTCTGTCAGTGAGCATATACTCAAGATGTCTGGGTATTGTAATCACTTGATTCAACTGGGAGTTAATCTTCCGGATGATAGCATCATTGACAGAATTCTCCAATCACTTCCACCAAGCTACAAGATCTTCGTGATGAACTATAATATGCAAGGGATGGATAATACAATTCCCGAGCTCTTCGCAATGCTAAAGGCTGCGGAGGTAGAAATCAAGAAGGAGCATCAAGTGTTGATGGTCAACAAGACCACTAGTTTCAAGAAAAAGGGCAAAGGGAAGAAGAAGGGGAACTTCAAGAAGAACAGCAAGCAAGTTGTTGCTGAGGAGAAGAAACCCTAGTCTGGACCTAAGCCTGAAACTGAGTGCTTCTACTGCAAGCAGACTGGTCACTGGAAGCGGAACTGCCCCAAGTATTTGGCGGATAAGAAGGATGGCAAGGTGAACAAAGGTATACGTGATATACATGTTATTGATGTGTACCTTACTAGAGCTCACAGTAGCACCTGGGTATTTGATACTGGTTCTGTTGCTAATATTTGCAACTCGAAACAGGGACTACGGATTAAGCGAACACTGGCAAAGGACGAGGTGACGATGCGCGTGGGAAATGGTTCCAAAGTCGATGTGATCGTGGTCGACACGCTACCTCTACATCTACCTTCGGGATTAGTATTAGACCTAAATAATTGTTATTTGGTGCCAGCGTTGAGCATGAACATTATATCTGGATCTTGTTTGATGCGAGACGGTTATTCATTTAAATCAGAGAATAATGGTTGTTCTATTTATATGAGTAATATCTTTTATGGTCATGCACCCTTGAAGAGTGGTCTATTTTTGATGAATCTCGATAGAAGTGATACACATATTCATAGTGTTGAAGGCAAAAGATGCAGAGTTAATAATGATAGTGCAACTTATTTGTGGCACTGCCGATTAGGTCATATCGGTGTAAAGCACATGAAGAAACTCCATACTGATGGACTTTTGGAACCACTTGATTATGAATCACTTGGTACTTGCGAACCCTGCCTCATGGGCAAGATGACTAAAACACCATTCTCCAATACTATGGAGAGAGCAACAGATTTGTTGGAAATCATACATACAGATGTATGTGGTCCGATGAATGTTGAGGCTCGTGGCGGATATCGTTATTTTCTCACCTTCACAGATGATTTAAGCAGATATGGGTATATCTACTTAATGAAGCATAAGTCTGAAACATTTGAAAAGTTCAAAGAATTTTAGAGTGAAGTTGAAAATCATCGTAACAAGAAAATAAAGTTTCTACGATCTGATCGTGGAGGAGAATATTTGAGTTACGAGATTGGTCTACATTTGAAACAATACGGAATAATTTCACAGCTCACGCCACCCGAAACACCACAACGTAATGGTGTGTCCGAACGTCGTAATCATACTTTACTTGATATGGTGCGATCTATGATGTCTCTTTCAGATTTACCGCTATCGTTTTGGGGTTATGCTTTAGAGATGGCCGCATTCACGTTAAATAGGGCACCATCAAAATCGATTGAGATGACGCCTTATGAACTATGGTTTGGCAAGAAACCAAAGTTGTCGTTTCTTAAAGTTTGGGGCTGTGATGCTATGTGAAAAAGCTTCAACCTGATAAGCTCGAACCCAAATCGGAGAAATGTGTCTTCATAGGATACCCAAAGGAGACTGTTGGGTACACCTTCTATCACAGATCCGAAGGCAAGACATTCGTTGCTAAAAATGGATCCTTTCTAGAGAAGGAGTTTCTCTCGAAAGAAGTGAGTGGGAGGAAAGTAGAACTTGAGGAGGTAACTGTACCTGTTCCCTTATTGGAAAGTAGTACATCACAGAAACCGGTTTCTGCGACACCTAAACCAATTAGTGAGGAAGTTAATGATGCTGATCAAAGAACTTCAGATCAAGTTGCTACTGAACCTCATAGATCAAACAAAGTAAGATCCGCAACAGAGTGGTATGGTAATCCTGTTCTGGAAGTCATGCTACTAGATCATGATGAACCTACGAACTATGAAGAAGCGATGGTGAGCCCAGATTCCGCGAAATGGCTTGAAGCCATGAAATCTGAGATGGGATCCATGTATGAGAACAAAATGTGGACTTTGGTTGATTTGCCCGATGATCGGCAAGCAATTGAGAATAAATGGATCTTCAAGAAGAAGACTGACGCTGACGGTAATGTTACTGTCTACAAAGCTCGACTTGTTGCAAAAGGTTTTCGACAAGTTCAAGGGATTGACTACGATGAGATCTTCTCACCCGTAGCGATGCTTAAGTCTGTCCGAATCATGTTAGCAATTGCCGCATTTTATGATTATGAAATTTTGGCAAATGGATGTCAAAACTGCATTCCTGAATGGATTTCTGGAAGAAGAGTTGTACATGATGCAACCAGAAGGTTTTGTCGATCCAAAGGGAGCTAACAAAGTGTGCAAGCTCCAGCGATCCATTTATGGACTGGTGCAAGCCTCTCGGAGTTGGAATAAACACTTTGATAGTGTGATCAAAGCATTTGGTTTTATACAGACATTTGGAGAAGCCTGTATTTACAAGAAAGTGAGTGGGAGCTCTGTAGCATTTCTGATATTATATGTGGATGACATATTACTAATTGGAAATGATATAGAATTTCTGGATAGCATAAAGGGATACTTGAATAAGAGTTTTTCAATGAAAGACCTCGGTGAAGCTGCTTACATATTAGGCATTAAGAACTATAGAGATAGATCAAGACGCTTAATTGGACTTTCACAAAGCACATACCTTGACAAAGTTTTGAAGAAGTTCAAAATGGATCAAGCAAAGAAAGGGTTCTTGCCTGTGTTACAAGGTGTGAAGTTGAGTAAGACTCAATGCCCGACCACTGCAGAAGATAGAGAGAAAATGAAAGATGTTCCCTATGCTTCAGCCATAGGCTCTATCATGTATGCAATGCTGTGTACCAGACCTGATGTGTGCCTTGCTATAAGTCTAGCAGGGAGGTACCAAAGTAATCCAGGAGTGGATCACTGGACAGCGGTCAAGAACATCCTGAAATACCTGAAAAGGACTAAGGATATGTTTCTCGTTTATGGAGGTGACAAAGAGCTCATCGTAAATGGTTATGTTGATGCAAGATTTGACACTGATTCGGACGATTCTAAATCGCAAACCGGATACGTGTTTACATTAAACGGTGGAGCTATCAGTTGGTGCAGTTCTAAACAAAGCGTCGTGGTGGGATCTACGTGTGAAGCGGAATACATAGCTGCTTCGGAAGCAGCAAATGAAGGAGTCTGGACGAAGGAGTTCATATCCGATCTAGGTGTCATACCTAGTGCATCGGGTCCAATGAAAATCTTTTGTGACAATACTAGTGCAATTGCCTTGGCAAAGGAATCCAGATTTCACAAGAGAACCAAGCACATCAAGAGACGCTTCAATTCCATCCGGGATCTAGTCCAGGTGGGAGACATAGAGATTTGCAAGATACATACGGATCTGAATGTAGCAGACCCGTTGACTAAGCCTCTTCCACGAACAAAACATGATCAGCACCAAGGCTCCATGGGTGTTAGAATCATTACTGTGTAATCTAGATTATTGACTCTAGTGCAAGTGGCAGACTGAAGGAAATATTCCCTAGAGGCAATAATAAAGTTATTATTTATTTCCATGATAAATGTTTATTATTCATGCTAGAATTGTATCAACCGGAAACATAATACATGTGTGAATACATAGACAAACAGAGTGTCACTAGTATGCCTCTACTTGACTAGCTCGTTAATCAAAGATGGTTATGTTTCCTAACCATGGACAAAGAGTTGTTATTTGATTAACGGGATCACATCATTAGGTGAATGATCTGATTGACATGACCCATTCCATTAGCTTAGCACCCGATCGTTTAGTATGTTGCTATTGCTTTCTTCATGACTTATACATGTTCCTATGACTATGAGATTATGCAACTCCCGTTTGCCGGAGGAACACTTTGTGTGCTACCAAACGTCACAACGTAACTGGGTGATTATAAAGGTGCTCTACAGGTGTCTCCAAAGGTATATGTTGGGTTGGCGTATTTCGAGATTAGGATTTGTCACTCCGATTGTCGGAGAGGTATCTCTGGGCCCTCTCGGTAATGCACATCACATAA
>NC_041386.1:275411652-275420395 GCF_002162155.2 Triticum dicoccoides | reverse complement strand
GGCAAGAGGTGGCCGCGCGCCCCTCCCCTCCCCAGTCCGAATAGGACAAGGAGAGGGGGGCGGCGCCCCCCTTTCCTTTCCCTCTTCCTCCTCTCTCCCACTTCTCCTTCAACAACTAGGAAAGAAGGGAGTCCTACTCCCGGTGGGAGTAGGACTCCCCCTTGGCGCGCCCTCCTTGGCCGGCCGCCCCCTCCCCTTGGCTCCTTTATATACGGGGGCAAGGGGGCACCCTAGGACACACAAGTTGATCTCCGTGATCGTTCCTTAGCCGTGTGCGATGCCCCCCTCCACCATATTCCACCTCGGTCATATTGTAGCGGTGCTTAGGCGAAGCCCTGCGATGGTTGAACATCAAGATCGTCACCACGCCGTCGTGCTGACAGAACTCCTCCCCGAAGCTTTGCTGGATCGGAGCCCGGGGAGCGTCATCGAGCCGAACGTGTGCCAAGAACTCGGAGGTGCCGGAGTAACGGTGGTTGGATCGGTTGGACCGGGAAGACGTACGACTACTTCCTCTATGTTGCGTCAACGCTTCCGCTTCGGTCTACGAGGGTACGTAGACAACACTCTCCCCTCTCGTTGCTATGCATCACCATGATCTTGCGTGTGCGTAGGAATTTTTTTGAAATTACTACGTTCCCCAACATTCACACCATTTGAGTTGCTTTAGCTCAATTGTTAGAGTAAAGCTCCCCCTAGATGTGATATCCCCCCTAAGAGGGATGAACTAACCTTGGGTTTTGTCGATGATGACCTCATGTAGATGTTGTAGATGTGGATGCTCAATGTTGATGTAGATCATTTGGAGCAATCCATTGGAGTGAGTTGCACTTTCAATACCTACATGGGTTAGTCCCACAAGGAACAAACAAGGATATCTATAGACATAGAGTGATATACACACAATATGATGTCCATGGAAGAATTAGGTTACCTTGTCCCTTGTCTTACCAACAAGAGGGTTTGTGACTCATTGAACTAGTGCAAGATGTGGAAGTTGTTTGCAATTGTCCTCGCCAAAATAATATGAGTGAAGTATGTTGGCGGAGTCACCCTCAAGAACTCACTAGTTCTTCTTCTTCGGGATCCACATCATCTTGATGGGAAACCATGGAGTTGTAGTCGTACTTGATGAAGTAGAACTTGATATAGTCTTGGGAACCCACTTCACCAAGGCCTTAGAAGCTTCTTCAAATACATCAATCTCATCTTGAAGCTTGTCCTTGCCCTTTTTCTTATGGTCTTGTGGTGGAAGATCATCTTGAGCTTGTGTCCCTTGGAAAGAAGTAGGATCATACTTCTCTTGTTGAGGAACAAACTTTGTGTTCGGGTATTGATCTTCTTCCCACTCAACTCCATTTGCATTGAACTTTCATTTAAAACCAATACCTTGATTCTTCTGGTGCCTTCCTTGCTTGCGTACAATTTCCTCAAATTACTTACTCCCGGCAAGGCTCTTGTAAACACCTTTCTCCATAATTCCCTTCAATAAGCTATTTTCTTGCTCAAGTGTAACTTGGCTAAGAGAATCATTAGTGGAATCAAGATAACTACTAGAAACAATAACATTGGATTTAACATGATTATTGTTACTATTAGAAGAAGAATCTTTCTTACTCTTGTTGCTAGATTTTACTTGTGGCATATAAGTAGACAAGAGTAAACGCTTGGAAATGTAAGAAGAACTTTTCTTGCGAAGATCACCATCCATTGCTTTTAACAAACCTTGCTCTTACTCAAGGTTGAGCTTTTCAAAGCGTAACTTCTCATGAGTCTTTAAAAATTCTTGATGATTTTCCAAGGTAGTTTCATGAGCAAACTTAAAGAGTGTTTAGCTCTTTAGTTAGACGCTCAATCTCTTTCTTATCATCATCATTCATTTTATCTTGATTAGCATGATTAATAGCAAGTTCATCATAATTTTCATCACTATAGTTGTCAACAAGTAAATCATCATCACCTAGCAAATCATCTTCATCCCTATTGAAATGAACATACTCGGGGTGTGATACCTTTGGGCCTTTAGCCATGAAGCATTTTCCAATTCCTTCATTTGGTGAGTCAAATATGTCATAGGAGTTGGTTGACACAAGTGCTAGACCAGCAACACCTTCATCTTGAGTATATTCAGAGTCAGAGTGATAACTTCTCTCGGAGTGGTTGTCAGAGCCGGATACCTTGATGTCTTCGCATTTTCTAGCTCCTTGATGACTTGTCCTTCCTTTCCGAATCATTGCTTCTCCGTGATGTTCTTTGTTCATAACGATCATCTCTACTCCTTCTTTCTCTTGGTGGTGATTCTTCTCTTCTACTTCTCCTTTTGGGTGAATCTTCTCTTCGTTTGTAGGGAGACGTACACTCATTGGAGTAGTGTCCGGGTCTTCCACAATTGTAGCAATTGTGTTCACGAGTCAAAGATCTTTTGTCATTGTAAGACCTTGACTTGGAACTTCTTTCCTTGCTTCTACTCTTGTAGAACTTGTTGAAGTTCTTCACCATTAGGCTCAATTCTTCATTGAAGGCTTGTTTCTCACTTGATGATGTAGGAGCATCACATGAGGCTTTGTAAGCACCACTAGACTCGTTGTGAAGCTCTTCCTTATCCTTGAGTGACATCTCATGAGCAACAATTCTTCCAATGACTTCCGTTGGCTTGAGATCTTTGTAATTGGGCATCATTTGGATCAATGCGCACACGGTATCATATTTTCCATCCATGGCACCCCAGACAAACCATCCAATCATACAAATAGAGATTGTTGGGGTTTTAAACAGGATGACAAATTAAACACTGAAAATAGGGGAAAAGGGATCACAAATCGAGGACGATGACGAAGAGCCCCAGCAACCGAACACAGGGGGACAGGAGTAGTTTCCCCCTCAGGTCAAAATAGTGAACATGATATATGCTACCCACATCCCCAAGAGGGAGCGCAAGCATGCGCTCAGGGACATCTACGTGATAGAGCCAGTCGCCCCAAAATTTAATCCATGGTCGTCATGCCCGATCACCTTTGATCGCCGGGATCATCCGACCAGTATCCATCATGGTGGCTCAGCCGCACTGGTCCTAGACCCAATAATTGATGGGTTCCACCTGACTCGCGTCCTTATGGATGGAGGTAGTAGCCTCAATCTGCTCTATCAGGACACGGCGCGAAAAATGGGCATTAACCCATCTCGGATCAAGCCCACCAGGACTACCTTCAAAGGAGTCATACCAGGTGTAGAGGTCCGCTGTAGGGCTCAATCACACTAGAGGTTGTCTTCGGATTTCCGGACAACATCCGAAGCGAGGAGTTAATCTTCGATATCGTCCCCTTTCGCAGCGGCTATCACGCACTGCTCGGACGAAGCGCATTCGCTCGATTCAACGCAGTACCACACTATGCTTATCTCAAGCTTAAGATGCTCGGTCTATGCGGCGTCATAACAGTCAATGGAAATATGGAACGCTCCCTCCGTACAGAAGAGCACACAACTGCCTTAGCAGCAGAAGTACAGAGCGACCTTCTCAAGCAGAACCTTAATTCGGCTGCGGAGCCCACAGACACAGTTAAGAGTGTCTGAAATATTCTGCAGCAGGAGAGCTCGGCTCGTCAGGAGTTCGACTAGCAATCTGGCGTCCGTCGTAGTTCCGATCAAGTGGTGGCATTCGTGCCGCGCATACATAACTATGCACTCAAAATCCCATGGGCATTGACGGAGGCATAGCTAGCTTGTGGTCCGTAGTACGGCTCAACCGACATCGGATACACACATACTTTCACTTTTACTTGTTTACTTTTCAGGTATCAATCCCATAGGCACCATCTGATGGTCTGGTCATCGATCCTCTTGAAGGATAAACACACCAAGACGGCAAGAGACACAAACATATGGGGGACTTTTTAGGTGATTCCATTAACGATAACTCTACTTGTTTTTCAGGGCCCACATACAGCTCTCCCTTGGTTTTGGCATGTCAAATAGCATGTTGCTTATCGCACTACCTGTATCAATGCACCTTGACGTACTAATTAAATTACAACGAGAACAGTTTGCGGCTGGAGCTGTAGGACTCCAACTGCTTACCTTCGTACCTTTTCTTTTTTTTTTCCAGCTCCCCGGTGGATAACACTATCAGGTAGCACCCGTACACTTTGGTATGTTTCATGTTCGCCAGGGGCTGCATAGCACCCCACACTAAGGCAACAAGAGTCCGAACACTTTTTATAAGTATAGTTCGGCACCCCAAATTTAGCATTATATGCATTGGCTCCAAATCATGTCTTTGGTCAATAGTTGGGTTGCCCGGCTCCTGTGCTTGCTACCTTACGTTCCGCTATATGGGCTAAGGTAGTAAAGGGAGAACTACAACGATTGTGCCTTGGTTTATCCAAAGGAGCACCTCAGTAGAGAAAGCCGAAAACTGACTGTCATGATGCGGCGAGAGCTGGTCAGCTGTTCGGAGGTTGCATTACGCGAAGGATTGGTACTTCCTGATCAGACGCTTATAGTACTCTAGTTCAGATACTAGGGGCTGCGCCCATGTTTTTATTGTCGCACTCCTATGGCTAAGTGAGGGTGTGATAGCCGCATAGTCTGGTTGCCTGGTTCGTTGCGCTAAACAACTCCTTCAAGGAACATCTAATTGGATCAAGATTGTTTAGATTCCATCCCGAACACCCCTGTACTACCAACATGGGGGCAGAAGCCGACAACTGGTTAACCCTCAGATTTCATACAACACGGCCACACAGAAAGTAAAAATTTTAAAACATAATAAGCATTATGTTGCATAAACACTTTGTTTCATCATACAAGGCAGAGGGAGCTCGAATACATTCATTCAAGGATGGTGTCCTTCGCACAATGATCCGCAACAATGTGGGATCCCTCTAAGACATCGCCGAAGTATCGCTCAGGTGTGCGGTGCTCCTTATCCTCCGCCCCCCCACCCCGATCGCTAGCTTGACAGTGTCCAACTTCGCCCACCAGACCTTGCAATAAGAGAAGGCCAGGCGCGCACCCTCGATGCAGACAGACCGCTTGATGACATCCAACCGAGGATAGGAATCCACCAGCTTCTTCACGAGGCCGAAGTAGCTGCTGGGAATAGCTTCGGCTGGCCACAGCCAGATTATCATATCCTTCATGGCCAATTCAGCCACCCTGTGCAGCTCGACCAGCTGTTTTAGCTGTTCGGTGAAGGGAACCAGATGTTCTGGTGCGCAATATTGCGACCAGAATAGCTTCTCCATGGAGCTCCCTTCTTCGGCTTGGAAGAACTCCGCAATGTTAGTCACACTGCGTGGCAGATCAACAAAGGCCCCTGGAGAACTCCGAATCCGGGTTAGTAAAAGAAATTTCCTCTTCACACTCCTTCTTTTCATATTGAATGCGTTACCCGCCGCGATATTCCTGGCCTCCTGCATCTCATGGAGGGTGTCCTGGGCTTCAATCCGGGCCACCTCCGCACTTTTACGAGCCTTGGGAAGTTCGGCCTCTTGAGCCGATGCATTGTGCTCCAAGGTCTCGCACTTCATCACCGCATCCTGGAGCTCCTGTCGGACTTCGTTGACCTGGGCCTTGAGCCTCTTACGGGCGGCCTGCTCCTTGACAACCTTCCCCTCGGCTTCGACCAGGGCCGCTTTCAGGGCCTCGACCTCGGTCGTTGCCTCTGCTCACATCATGGTATTTCAGCCATTGCATATCATTTTCCCTTTTTTGAATCCATAATAGGTTATTACTTACCTTGTTTTTCCTAGAGCCGCCTCTTCACCTGGCCTAGCTCCTTCTCGGCCTCCGCCAGTTTCTTCTTCAGTCCAAAGACTTTGGAAGTATGGGAGGCTGCGGCCAACAGCGACGCCTGTGCATACATTTCAGACAAATTTAGTTAGTTTCCTGTAATAGGAGATCGATCCCCTGTCCGGTTTTTTCTTTTCGAACACCGGATAGTGTCTCAGGGGCTACTATCTATATTAGGATTTTCTCCTTTTTTGCGCTGCTTACCTCAAAACCTGTTAACAGGGTGCTGCAGGCTTCGGTTAGTCCGCTCTTGGCGGACTGAACCCTTTCAATTACCGTGCCCATAAGGACAAGGTGCTCATCCATAATGGAAGCGCCTCGCAGTGCTTCCAGCAGATTATTCGGTGTCCCTGGTTGGACAGGGGTCACTGGGGGAATAGGCACCGCCCTTCCTTCGAAGGAGGTTGCGTGCTGGATCCCGGAGCCGCACCGGACTCCAGAATCGAGTCCGGTTGAGGGCCTAACTGAATACGGCCCTCCCCACTAGTCTCCATGGGGATTGACTTCCCTTGGTGTCCGGCGACGGGGTTTCGCCTTCTGGCGCCTCCTGAGCCTCTCCCTCACAGGGAACAGTCTTTCGGGACAGCACCTCCACATCGCCCTTGGCCTCGGGGGAGTGAGTGGCCAGCGGTGAAACGCTGGCCATTGCCATTGAGTCCAGCGAACCTGGTGATGAGGATCGCTGGGGACTGTTGTGGGCTGGACTGCAATAGCATAACTGATTATATCAATGCAACGAAGAAGAAAGATTTGGTTCATGGGTGGATATGGGTTTTAGCATTTACAATGCGGCCTGAGGCTTAGTGAGGGGGCATCTCTTCGGACTGCTATCGGCGTCCCACGCGGTGTTATCCGCAAGGGAGCTCTTCCCTTTCTTGGACGTCTCCACCTCCAGATTCACCGAGGCTGCCCTCTTCTTCCTCCCATCATCTGGGGGAGGGTTGTTCTCCTCCTCTTCTTCATCGTCGCCGTCTTCGACGACGGAGGAGCGGGTCTTATCTTCGAACGTCGCGTCCGAAGCACCCCGGCGGCGGGGGCCACTCCAGACCCCCATGGCCTTCCCAGTGGCCTTCTTCTCTGCCGCCTTATAAGGCGCCGGCTCCAGCATCTTCGCTAAATGCGGGATGACTGGTTCTTCGGGCAGGGGAGTCGGACTCCAGATCTGCTTCGCCTTCTTCAACCAATACTAAAAAAGCAATGATAATAAAATCTTAGATATCACCCTTGAAAGAAGCAAGTAGGGGATGTGTTCAAAATGACATACCTCATTGGGGAGGTGATTTATGTCATGACCACGGTCCGAATCTGTGGCCGGCAGTATATCGTTGCCCTTGAAGAGCAACTTCCAGGCATCTTCGTGAGCTGTTTCGAAGAGCCTTTCCAAGGCGTGGTGCTTTTTCGGGTTGAAATCTCATAGAGGGCGGCTTCAACTCTGGCAGCGGAGTATCCGGCGTACCAGCATCACTTGGATTACGTCGACAAGCTTGATGTCCCTATCGATCATGTCGTGAATGCACGTTTGCAGCGCAATCAACTCGTCTGACGAACACCAGTTCGGGCTCTTCTCGACCCAGGAGGTTTGTCGCACGGGAGCGCCAGAGTTGAATGCGGCAGCCGCGGCCCAGGTGGCACAGCGGGGTTCAGTGATGTAGAACCATTGTTTCTGCCATTCCTTGACAGCCTCCATGAATGTGCCTTTTGGCCAAGACATTGGTGAGCTTGCTCACCATGGCGCCCCCGCACTCTGCGTGCTGTCCATCCACCACCTTAGGCTTCACGTTAAAGGTTTTGGGCCACAGCCCGAAGTGGGGTTGGATGCGGAGGAAGGCCTCCCACACGATGATGAACGCCGAGATATTGAGGAAGGAGTTTGGGGATAGATCGTGGAAGTCTATCACGTAGTAGAACATTATCCCGCGGATGAAGGGTGGATAGGAAACCCTAGCCCGCGGTGGAAATGGGGGAGGGGCACTACCCTCTTGTCGGGCTTCGGCATTGGAATGATTTGTCCTTGGGCTGGAACACGATGGGCAATTTCCTTCGCCAGGTACTCAGCTGCCTGAAGCTCGGCGATGTCCTCCCCCTTGACGGAGGAAGCCATCCACTTGCCTTGACCTCCGGATCCAGACATGGTTGAGTGCTTTCTCGAGTGGGAAACAAATGAGAACTCAGGCGCTGAAGCTCGAGAGCGGAAAGGTAGGAAGAAGGCATGGGGGAAGAAGGAGGAATCTTATCTCCTTACAAGGGCAGTGAATATTGAACGCCACCCCACTCGCGTCAAAATTCGCCTGCTCCCAAGGACTGTATAAACGACACAGTTGGGTTACCCATACCCGTATTGATGAGAATCCCGCGATAAGGGGGCACAATCTCTGCTTCGACAAGACGTGCCAATGACAACCACGTCTCAAAATGTCACTACAAAAAAAGACACATCCGTGACATTTTGGGCCAAACAAATTCTTTTTCTGTCATACATATGACACTTCTATGATGATAATTGTGACAAAACCCGGTATCATCATAGATGTGGTGGGCTCTTACTTCTATGACAAAAAATAATGACAGAAAATGGGCTTTTCGTCCTGGGCGGGCCGGAGACGCAGCTACATGACATTCTTTTGGCCGTCCATGACGGAAAAAACCATGGTAGAAGCGAGGGCGAGGAAAATTTCGGGGAGTTCCCGGTTACGGTGGGAGGTCGGGGGCCGAGCGATGCGCATTTCTCTCATACATGTACACGCATGTGTGCGAGGCGTTGGCTCTAACTGAACCCGAGCGAGGCATTGGGCTCTAACTGAACCCGAGCGATTACACTGCAGGCTACGCGTTACTGAACCCGAGCGATCGATCGATGGCTGCTAACTGAAACCGATCGAGCGATTCCTTCGCTACTGCTGCTAACTGAAGCCGATCGATGCTGCCTCTGGATGAACAGTGAGTGTTGCGGTGG
>NC_041386.1:275390368-275411457 GCF_002162155.2 Triticum dicoccoides | reverse complement strand
GGTGGGGGTGGATGAACAGGACCCCGTGGTGTTGCCTCTGGATGAACAGGACCCCGATCGATCGAGCCGGTTGGGGCTGGATGAACAGGACCACCCCGTGGAGGGCAGGATGAACAGTAGACGGTGGAGGGCAGGATGAACAGTAGTCCGTGGAGGGGTGGTTGAACAGGAGCCCGTGGAGAGGGCTGGTTGAACAGTAGTCGGTAGAGTAGCGCGCGGTGGAGGCTGGATGAACAGGAGCCCGTGGATGAACAGTCGCAGGTGGAGGCTGGAGGAGGTCGACGGTGGATGAACAGTAGCTCGTGGAGGCTGGAGGGGGTCGACGGTGGAGATGAACAGTATCCCGTGGAGTCCTGTTTTGCGGTACGCCACACCCCTCCCGATGAACAGGACCCCCATTTCGACCGTAGCGCTCCAACACAAGTACGTTTCATCCGTTTTGCGGTACACCACACCCCTCCCGACGAACAGGACCCCCGTTTCGACCGTAGGAGGTCCGTTTCATCTGTTTTGCGGTACGCCACACCCCTCCCGATGAACAGGACCCCCGTTTCGACCGTAGGAGGTCCGTTTCCTCCGTTTTGCGGTACGCCAGACCCCTCCCGATGAACAAGATCCCGTTTTGAACGTGGCCGGTTGAACACGAGGCCGTTTCCTCCGTTCTGCGGTACATCAGGCCTCGTTTCTATTGCCTGTTCCATCCAAGCCCTCCCGATGAACACGACGCATTCCATTGCCTCCCCATGAACATGACGCATTCCGTTGCCTCCCCATGAACACGACGACGACGCTGTTTCTCTGTTCCGACCCAGCCATGTACACGAGCCCTGGCCGTACGTATGCGCGAGTAGGCGTTCGAGACCCCGCCCGTATGTACACATACGTGGCCGTATTTTCTTTCTTGAACCTTGGCCGCTATACGTACGTGTACATGCTACGTGCGCGCCTCTACTACGACATGTGCGCACCTCTACTACGACACGTGCGCACCTCTACATCGACCAGTATGTACGTACACATTCGCGACCAGAATGACAACGCTACGTACGCTTCGACCAGGTGGGTCCCGACTGTCAGGCACTTCCTTGCCTGCGAAGATGTAGATGGTGGGTCCCAACAGTCAGGTAGCGAATTGTTTTTTTGCCCGGACGCACTTCCTTGCGTGCGAAGATGTAGCTGGTGGGTCCCAACAGTCAGGGGGAAACATTTTTTTCACGAAATACGGTGGCCCGTCCGGTGGGTCCCAGCTGTCAGGTGGAGGAACCATTATTTTCTGCGTAATAAGGAGGCACTTCCTTGCTGTGACCGTGGACCCAGTTGTCAGCCTCTCCATGTATAGTCCATGTCCGATCGAAGTCGTTCCTTGACCACGTGGACCATGCCGCGCCGAGAGCATCAGGGCGGTGGACAATGGCGAGGCCTAGGAAGGGGATGACACGGAGGCAGGGAAGACTCGGCAGTTGTTTCCCACGCGGATGGGAGTACGACTGTACGAGGGTTTACTGGTTTGTCTACCATCGTTGGAGAATAACAGCAGGTGTGGGTGAGTAGAGGGATGGCTAGGCCAGTGATGGGAGTACGTTCGGGCGGTGAGGCATGCACGGTAGCACAGCTGACCGCGAGGAGGAGGGAGCAGGCAGTCCCGCCGGCGCTTGTTTGAGCGGCTGGAGCAGGAAGAGCAGAGATTGAAGAAGCACGACGGCCGTTGGATGGACATCCAACAGTCAGTGCTTGTGCGTCAACCTTTTTTTAGGAAAGCCTCAAATCTGTGGAAAATAGCATACAACCCATCTGCCATTATTTCTAATAATTTACAACCCATTTGCTAATTCTTAAGCTTTTTTTGGAGCCCATATTCTTTTTGTTAGCATTACAACCCCTATTGTGACAACGGTTAAAAAATTATACGAAATTTTGCATATTTCGGTGCAGTCCGAACTGTTTTTAATCCCGAAATTTTGACTCACATTCAAACTGATTTTAAAAATAAATGTATATCAATATAAAATCCAACAAATTCTCCACGCATAAAAATTAATGTAATTTAAAATCTTGAAATGAGAAAAAAGATATTTGAAACTAATTGTCGGTTTGATGTGTTTTAAAAATGTAAAACCCATTTCTCATTACTGATGGGCCATTTTCTCAGCCAGCCGAATGAAAGCTCTCCTAGTCTTGAAAGATTTGCAGCCCAACAGGCCTGACAAAGTGACTTACTTGGCAAATCACAAAAAAACTGGGTTGTGGCCGTGGACCCAGCTGTCAGCCTCTCCACGTACAGTACTCTTCCGATGGAAGTCGTTCCTTGACCACGTTGACCACGCTGCGCGGAGAGCACCACGGCGGTGGACGATGGCGAGGCCTAGGAAGGGGACGACGCGACAGTGGAAGCCCGTGCGGAGAGGACTACGAGGGCTCACTGGTTCGGCTGCGGTGTGAGGTTGCCGTTGCCGCAGGGCCTGGCCAGCGGTGGGAATAGTAGGGGGCGGTGAGGCCTCTGCCGCAGCACAGCCGGCCACGGGAGGCAGGAGCATGCAGCACGAACGGCGCTGCTTTGGGCGGCTGGAGCAAGAAGACCAGAGGTTGAAGAAGCACTACAGCCGTTGGATGGACATCATACGGTCACTGGAGCTAGAATCGTTCATATTGACTAAGTTGACAAAGCCCTTCGTCCCCATCAACTTAGTAGGCCCACAAGTCAGCCTCCCAGCAAGGTGGGTCCCCGCTAGCCGAGGGAGTATTCATTTTTTGTGCGTAATAAGGAGGCACTTCCGATGGGTCCGAGCTCACAGCGGGGGGAACGTTTTTTTTTGCGAAATATGGTGGCCCGTCCGGTGGGTCCCAGCAGTCCGGGGGAATTGATTTTTTTCACAAAATACTGGTGGCCCGTCCGTTGGGTCCCCGCTGTCAGGTGGAGGAATAATTATTTTCCGCGTAATAAGGAGGCACTTCCTTGCGGCTGCCGTGGACCCAGCTGTCAGCCTCTCCACGTACAGTACTCTTCCGATGGAAGTCGGTCGTTGACCACATTGACAATGCCGCGCCGAGAGCACCATGGCGGTGGACGACGGCGAGGCCTAGGAAGGGGATGACGCGGAGCCATGCAAGACGCGGCAGTGGATGCCCGCGCGGAGAGGAGTACGAGCGTTCACTGGTTCGACTGCGGAGTGAGGCTGCCGTCGCCGCAGAATAACATGGGGTGTGGGTGAGTGGAGTGATGGCCTAGCCAGTGGTGGGAGTAGTATGGGGGCGGTGAGGCCTCCGCGGCAGCACAGCCGGCCACGGGAGGCAGGAGAAGGCGGCACGACCGGCGCTGCTTCGGGCGGCTGGAGCAAGAAGACCAGAGGTTGAAGAAGCACTATGGCCGTTGGATGGACATCATACGGTCACTGGACTATTGACTAAGTTGACAAAGCTCTCCGTCCCTATCAACTTAGTAGGCCCACAAGTTAGCCCAACAATATGGTGGGTCCCAGCTAGCAGGGGGTATTCATTTTTTGGGCGTAATAAGGAGGCACTTCCTTGCGTGCGAAGATATAGCTGGTGGGTCTGACCTATCTGCGGGGGAACGTTTTTTCATGAAATACAGAGGCCCTTCCTATGGGTCCTAGCTATGAGGTGGAGGAATCATTATTTTGCGCATAATAAGGAGGCATTTCCTTGCGTGCGGCCGTGGACCCAACTGTCAGCCTCTCCACGTACAGTCCACTTCTGATGGATGTCGTTCATTGACCACGTTGACTAGGCCGCGCCGAGAGCACCAGGGCGGTGGACGACGGCGAGGCCTAGGAAGGGAACGACACGGAGCCAGGGAATACTCGACAGTTGTTTCCCACGTGGAGGAGTACCAGGGTTTACTGGTTCGTCTGCCGTCACCGGAGAATAACAGCATGTGTGGGTGAGTAGAGGGATGGCTAGGCCAGCGATGGGAGTACGGTGGGGCCGTGAGGCCTGCGCGGCAGCATAGCCGGCCGCGGGAGGAGGGAGCAGGCAGTCCCGCCAGCGCTTGTTTGAGCGGCTTGAGCATAAAGAGCAGAGATTGAAGAAGCACGACAGTCGTTGGATGGACATCCAATAGTCACTGCTCTCGTGTGTTGACTAAGTTGACAGGGCGTTGCGTGTGCGTCAACCTTTTTTTTATGAAAGCATACGCGTCAACCTGTAGTAGGCGCACAAGTCAGACTCAAATCTATGGAAAACAACATACAACCCATCTGCCATTATTTCTAATAATGTACAGCCCATTTGCTAATTCTAAAGAATTTTTTTGGAGCCCATCTTCTTTTTGTTAGCATCACACCCCATATTGTGGCCACGGTTAAAAAGTATACAAAATTTTGCATATTTCGGTGCGGTCAACTGTTTTTAATCCAGAAATATCGATTCACATTCAAACTATTTTGAAAAATAATTTATATAAATATAAAATCCAAATAATTGTCCACCCATAAAAATCAATGGAATTTAAGATCTTGTAATGAAAAAAAATTGAAACTAATTCCCGGTTTGATGTGTTTTAAAAATGTACAGCCCATTTCTGGGCAAACCGAATGAAACTATCCTTGTCTTGAAAGATTTGCAGCCTAGTAGGGCCGATAAAGCAAGTAGGCCTTGTTTGGGTATTTCTTTTAAAAAATAGAACTGGGCTAGCCATTTTCAGCAAGAAAAAAACACAACTGGGCTCATGATGTGGTAAACATAAATAAAACCCTGGCTAGATAGGCCACAGCCCCCGCACAGCCCCGTTGTTACCCTGATCCGTCGCTAAAACTAGTATAAATAACAACTGCTTGTTCCTCAAAAAAACTGCGCGACTTGCTGGGTCCCTGGTGTCAGCCGCTCGTAGTGTAATTCTCTCGTTTATTGACTACGTTGACAATGGCGTGAGCCCCAGATGTCCAACCATTAGGAGGAACCATATTTTTGGGCTTGTATTATAAAGGCACTTTCTTGCGTACTGCCATGACGCTGGTGGGTCCCTACTGTCATCCTCTCCACGTACAGTCATCTCCTTGTTCCTCTCGGTTGTTGACAAGGTTGACAATGCAAGAGGGCGGCGCACCGCGCACGGCGAGCGAACCAAGGCCGCAAGGCGGAGGACGACGGCGAGGCCTCGGACAGAACGAACAGGAGCCGTTGAAGATGCGCTGGTCCAGTCGTAGGCGGAGGGGAGTACGAGGGTTGACTGGTTCGGGCGCGGGTGCGTGTAGGGGCTGACGTCACCGGAGAATAACAGGACATGTGGGGGAATAGAGGGAGGGACTGGCCAACGTTGGAGGGTACATACGGTATGGCGGCGGAGGCGCAGCCAACCATGGGAGGTGGGAGCAGGCGGAGCCGACAGGGTGGTTTGGTTTGGGCGATTGGACGAAGAAGAAGACAAGAGATAGAAGATACACGACAGATGTTGGATGTCAATCCAACAGCTGGTAGGCAGAATCGTTTGTTGACTGGCTAGTAAGTCGACACCACCTTGGATAGGCTATTTCCTCGCGTGTCCCAAATGTCAAAATCCAAATCTGTCATCGTCATGCGGCCTTTCCTATGAAAATTTACAGCCCATTTGATGTGCTAGTTCGAAATAAGTTTGTGGGTGCTGGTGGGGCCTAATCAATTGGCTTCTGTAATGCACACTGAGCTCAAACAGCCGGCGAGAGTGATGTTATTTCCCTTGGTTTGGATTTGTTACAATATTTCACTCTAAATTAAACGAATGGCAAGCCATTTGCCTTGTTTCAAAGAAAATATGACAGTCACAGCCGAGTTGAAAAGGGCACGAACATCTAACTCCAGCTTACAGACTGTACAAAAGCACGAGGGTTAATTGTTCATCAGGTTTACAAAAAAAAACCAGATTGAAATGGGCAACAACATCTAACTCCAGCACTGTTTTCGGCAGTCACAGTCAAATGGATCGGTCAGGTACATAGAATGAACATCCTGGGTCGTAAAATTTACTGGATTATGACCACAATATGTTGTAAATAGAAGCCCGGCACGTTCAGAAGCTCTTTTGCCCACCTGAAACTCCTTTTTTTGCTCTTCGACATACCCATCCGTCAAAACCATGCTGTTGATAAACTTAAGCCTGATGGACAATAGTAACCTTGCATTCAGCAGGAAGAATGTGACAAATCTTGTGTTTGCACGGTTGGCTACATATCATTCTAGCGTTATTGTCTTCAATCGAATCTCATGAGAAGTGAGAAAATCCCGATGCTTACGAATCCACCGATTGGTTATAACTTTCTTACCCCGTCCTGTTGCCTAAATCGACATGAAGATTGAAAACAGTTGAGGTCTAAAAGAAGTGTCGAAAGAGCAACAACTGAACGGTTAATTCTAGTACACTATATGCGGGCTTCCAATGTGCGTGAAATTATCACCTTTATATACAACTTCTCCAGACATGGAAAGCATTGCAGCAAGCCAATAATCTTGTTCAGATCAAAACTATTCATTTGGATATATAAGATCTTGACAGAATCCAGCACCATTGATAGGCCATCCATGGAGAAACTCTTCATTGAGCATAGAACATAATACTAGTACAAAATGTGCACTCCAAGATGATATATAAATTCTGCGCAGAAATTTAAAATGCAGCTTATGGTTACAAGTGTAGATGATAATATAAAGTACCTAAAGAACTGTGGAGCCAAACACCATATTGAAATGAGCACAGAGATCATGTATTACACCCAAGGTCTCCAGTTTAGGCGTAGAGAGGACGATTATTTGCAACGGTGAATAACTAGAATCAAGGATCAACCTTTGAAGTGAAGGGGCATCTTGGATGATGAGCTGCCTTCCGTCAAAAGAAATTCCAATTCTTACAAGGTTAGGCGACTTTATTTGGAGACAACCAATTTTAACTGTGAAAACAAGCACCAAGCACTCCAGCGGAGGGCAACTGGAGTGGATGATGCTGTGCAATGTGGCCTCCGATATACGAACCCGCACAAGTGAAACTGTCTTGAGAAATGGGAGTCGAAGGTTTAGTACCAGATTGTCTGGTAGGTAGCACTGCGCAAGGGTGGTGGTGTGGAGAGAGGACGAAAACCCCGAGATGGACATCGGTGCTGAGGGCACACGTTCGTGGCGTTCGGTATGTGGTATGTGATTTCCAGGGGAATAGTAGAACTCAAGCAGCTGTAGTTCTGTGAATTCAGGGGATTCCAGCTAGGCGTCCACCGTGCAGGGCATGGTATGCTTGCTTAGGTAGCATGCCAGGATGCAGAGGCTTTGAACGGAGCCCTGGTGGGAGGAGATGATGGCTCTAGGGATTTCAAAATCATTGAAGAGAGATAGCTGACGAGAGTCGAGATTAAGGGGAATGGCGCGCCATAGACGGTGCCACCGAATTGAGATGACTTGGGTGCGGCAGCAATCCTTGGTGGGGAGAAGCGAGATGATCTACCCAAGGATGGCGTCCAGGAGATCACTGATGCGGTCCACCCGAGATTCTATGGGTTCCTGGGATCCGGTGGCGGCGGGGTCGCCGCTTCTCCCCGCGCTGCCGGGTGTGGAATCTACAACAGGCGTCGCCGCTGGCAGGAGCCTCATCTTCTTGGCGCTGGGGTCAGCCGACTCCATTTTCCTCGAGGGCGTCGCGTCGCGCTCACGGATTTGACCAGAGTAACGAATGACGAGCCTAGTTGTAGTGCGAGCGAAGAAGAAGGGGAGCTGGGGGTTGTCTGTAGGAGTGAGGAAGAAGGGGAGATGGGGTTTTCTGTAGGAGTGAGGTGAGGAATTTGGGGGTACGAGTGGAGTGAGCTGACGTGAGGTGGGTGGGAGCGAGGAGGAAGAAGAGCACCCAGGTTTTTTTTGGGGGGTGCGGTGTGCTGGGTGTGGGTAGCGCCTCTCATTCAGTAAATATATGGGCTTTTGAATTGATTTTACTATTTACTAGTGTGGATGGGCTGTTTTGTCTTGGGACCCGAGAAACAATTACTACTAGTATAGTGGAGACACTCTACAGCTACCCAGAAAAACAATTACTACTAGTACAGTGGAGACACTCTACCGCTTCTGGCTCCTCCTAGGTCATTGAAACGTCTCCCTCTACTGAATGCCGTTATACTTTTGTTCACCGACATGCGGGCCATGCAGGGCGCGGGCCCAAATGCCATCCACCAAATTAGAAGGCAGTATGCAGGCGGAGAGTCACCCCTGTTGTAGCGCGGCAGTAATGAGCCGTCGTATCACAAAACCCCACCTCCCCGCAGTCTAAGTTTGACGGACGAAGCAACCATCATTTCACTCTTCGCTGAATCCCCTTCTCCCTCACCGTCTTCAAGAAAGGCAACACTTGCATCTACCACTGTTCTTCTCTTCGAACGAAGGGAAGGTAAGTGGATCCATGATGTTGGTATATTTTCGTTCAGAGGAATAAAAAGAACTTTTGCAAAGCAGTAACCGATCCTCACTCTGTTTTTTGTTTCATTGTCATTGCGATTGTGTTTTCCTTTCAGTGGACTCCTAGTATTCGTCAGTTTCATGATGGACCAAGGAGAACCAGGCAAAGATCTGCCGATATTGGAGCAGACGCGGGAGGCTGATCCCCACGAGACACAGAGCTCCAAGAAGATGGAGGCAACCACCGAGGCGACCCCAGATAATGAGATGGTCAACGCCCCGTTTGAGGTTACAGCCCCCGTGGCACTGCAGGAGCAGTTTTCCCCCTTCGAGGATGTGTCCCCCCCGCTGAGCTGCCCAAGGTGATTTTCTTCTTTGCCGATCTCGATTGTGGTTTTTCATCTAAGTATGTGGTGGTTTTTTTAGAAAAGGAAGCATGTGGTGATTAATAATGTAAAATTTTATTAGCTTCGATGCCATGGTATACGTAGTGGTTTAAATAACTTGTGTTTCTTATATTGTAAAGTAATTCAGAATTTGTTTCTGTTTCAATTAGAGCCCTGATGCAGACAAGGATTATGTGGTTGTACATGTCACTCGCTATGCGGCAGACGACCTGAATATACGCACTTGGAAAACAGAGTTCTTAGGCTGTTGGATCCTGGAAGCCATTTGCGGTTATATCAATGAAGAGTTGTATTCCAGCCTCACTGTTGTCGGGCGTGTTGTCCAGGGTGTACTGAAGCACAAGAAGTTCAAAGCTACTCCTTCGTTTGTGAGGAATACTGTTCTTGTCAAGCTTACGCAGGAAGATGATGTGGCATGCCTCCACAAACAAGTTTATCAGTGGCAAGGCCACGAGGTTGTCTTCATGAAGGTTCACAGGATTGAGCTGCTGCGGGACGTCCTCGATGATGTTCATGGCAAGGTCCATCCTGTGTCGAGCCCAAATTAGATCGAGGCATGAAATAGTTGCCCAGCTAGTGTTTAATAGTAGTTTGGATTGTGTCTAATTATCCGAACCTTGCCTGTTATCGACCCCTCTGGGGCTAGTACTCTGTTTGAATCCGTCTATGGGAACTGCTGCTACTTTTGTGTGCCCGTGAATCATGTGAGAACCATCGTAATTGTTGCCGAAACAGATGCGTCCTCACTAGTTTTTTCATGAATATGGCATGGTAAGACATAAGTTGTCACGGTTTATCATACGAGCAGTGTGTGTTTTGATGAAATAGAGTACTCATGCGAGAACCGTGCGCCGACGTATATATAAGTACTTGTAAACACTGTTGGTGGTACCCCACTTGTAAGCAGTTGTGCAAAACATGGCACATTGGCTCAGCTCGCTTCAACACTAGGCTATCGACCAGCTAACAATCAACAATCTGCTGTCTGACATATAAGCAACTATGTATCTTGTTACAGTGGTTCATGCAGTTAATTGAGGCCACAATGTAATAAATTCCAAACGTTCACACGCTAGTCCAGCGCTCATGTGGAACACACACATTAAACTCATCTTCATAAAAAAACTTGAAAAGCATAAGTTAAGAAATTTTATACATCTCAATGATTCATAGAACATAACAAACATATACTAGTTCACAACCAAAGACAAAGTTGTGAGAAGGTTTACAAATCAAGAAAAAACAAGCAAGGCTTCTCTCTGAGCGAAGGGCCTCCCGGCAGGCTTAAATTTCCTGGAGTTCACTCTGGTTTTTTCTTGTTGCCACCATTCAGGGTTAGGTTCTCTCATTCCAGAATAACCAATTATAATTGTGGTCTCAGCTGGAATGCTGAATTGAACCGTGCAGTGTACTAACCAGCTGAAATGCTTGTGCATTCCACTAAATTTAAGCACCGCTATTTGCAGAAATAAGTAGACCACAATGCCTCTTGTCCGCGCACCTGTCCAAAAAACTGCCGTGCAGCCGTGCCAGCTAGTCCTTGGTCCATGGATGAACTGGTAGAAAGTGCATTCCGGACTAGGATGCAGTTGTTTTCGCTCGTCCCTGCACTGCAATCAGGAAGTAAAACATATGAATCAGCTTCTTTTAGATTGCGTTGGTCATTCTACCTTAGTTACTACCAATGTAGGGATACCTTGAAGACGGGAGGTTAGACGACGGCAGCGAGGGATAGCCATCTCATTTTGCGTAGTTGTACTAAAACTGAGGTGTGTGCTTTTGATTGCGCGGATAGAAATGATACGAAGACAGACACCCCGAAACGATGTGGAGGCAGACATCCCTATTTGCGCAAATAAGAAATACAGTTATTTAAACAGTGACAGATATTACTACTTTCCCCCGTTTCCTCTTAGAACCAAGTCCTACATTCATGCTACAGCTTTCCCACTTTCTTCCCTGTTTGAACGAACACTTTGAGTCGACTGTATGAAATAGCTTTACTTCTAATCTACTACTACTATAATGCGGCAGTTTTGAAATTGGATTTACCACTCCATCTTCGGTTCTCCCGCCCAAACAAGCATTGGCTCAAAATCCACCGTTCATTTCCCCTCTCACGCATATCACTGCCGTCCATCAAACAAAGGATGGCATGATCCGACGGATAAGAGCTGCCGGATTCGCTCCCGCTCCTTGTGCACATGGCCGACTCTGCTCTACAAGTAAACAAATAAAGAAGTCCCCGTTGAATCTGGATTGCACCTACTAAAGTTGAGAAATGTCTAGAAACTGCTGCCACCTCCTCACATGCAAGTACGACAAGTTGGAAAATGGCTAGCACATTTTGGTTCCCCGTTGTCACCTGGGAAGTAAACACTCTACTACTAACTTATTTTTTAGATTACTATAAAAATGGATTTTTCAGATGCCGCTATACTGCAAAGTTTACACTGTTCACATAACATAACATTGCATGGCTGATGCTAGCTAAAGTTTTATTCTGCTTCATCGAGAAATGTTACATTTTTATTATTCGCAGAAAAAGTGTAATATTTTATTTCAGTCATACATAAGCTATACCTCAAGCTAATACAGGACATCAGTGTCTGTCAGAGCTAAATGACTTATTTAGTTGCACAAAATAGTCCATAAACATGCATGTAAACCGTCAAACAGATCTGAAACTATACATTAGTGGAACCCATGAAACAACATATAATAAAACTACAACTTTTATCTTGTAATCAAATTCCTACTTGGAACTCAGTTTGATTTGTGCAAGTGATTTGCTTCTTATTTCAGAATAGTCCTTAGATCATGCAAACAAACACACTATGATATCTACTCAAGATACGAGTACCCATTTCTCTCTCTAAAAAGACAGTATATGAGTATCTATCATACAGAACATACGTGCAAAGCACGTGCCTTAGTAGAAGTCTAGGTGGCTTTGGAACAGCGGACGGAGGTAGAAAAGGATCCACACGAAGGGAGCTGGGGCAGTAGAGCAAGGCAAGTTTCGAAGGAATATATACCTGAGGGTTGTCGGCATGTCGCAAAGATGGCGTCGGGAGGCCGCATCTTGGCCACAATACCGCAAGGAGGAAGAAGGGGTCGGAGGCCCTCCCGAGCCGGTGCTCTCTCGGAGAGAACGACACGGCCGCCGATCGGGACGTGCGGGCAGCCGTTGGTCTCCTCCCTCGCCGCCGATGATAGCGTGAATGATGCACCTACACCCCTGCCCCGGTCGAGGTTGTCCGACCGGATCTGTGACCAGCCGTGAGCTGAGAGAGAGTGTGGCCACCTATGTGTTGCTTAGATATGGAGAGCATGAGAGAGTGAACGAGAGGAATCCTAGTAAAGCAAGCGCTAAGGCTCTTGCTTTTATATATAGTGGAGAGATTTTGTTGTACCAGCTTCAAAAGAATGCGCTCCTACGTGTACCCGTGAGTGGGTGTGAGAGAACTAGTGCGTGCATCGCTTCTCTTCGTGAGAGTACAATATACTATGCCCAAAGAACGTTCGCCGCAAGAGTAATAGTACAAGTGTGTGATATGTGAGCTAAAATAAAATGTGTGCACCGTCTTTTGTTTCTTAGAAGTTCTGAGGGTAGGGTGTGAAGAGCACATATGTGCGTGATGTCTACCTGCAGATAGACGGTGGGTGGGACGTGCAAGTCTGTGAGAGGACTCGGGAGAGTCGTGACTTGTGAGGGTGCATGTGCGTGAGAGAGAGGGGGGCACGTATCAATGCAATGCATGTGTCCGTAAATCATTATCCGACAAACGTTCGCCACAAGCCTTTTCCTGACGAACGCCGTAAGGACCGTTAGATCAGCATCCGACAGTGTCAGTTTTGCCATGTCATTTAACAGAACAACCACTCCTCCTACACACAAATCTTCCACGTGAGTGTTAGGAACTGCCGTGAGCTCCCTCCGTTCTGAAATGCTGTGCATATAGCTTTATTGAAAATTCGAACCTCACAAACTTTTACCGAATTTTCGTGTACCAAATTGCACATGTAGAATACCATGTATATATCATTTCATTCATCTTCGAGAGGTAACTATAAAGTTGGGTGAGGAGTCTACAAAGAAACACCATCGTATCACCCGCAGCAATTTCAAGCATCCTTTAGTGTCGAGGAATATCATAGGAACTCTATATGATATGATTTTTATAGGATTTTTTCCTTTAGAGCCAATTGGTTCATAGGAATAGATTCATATACTCCACATTTCAAAGGAAATAAACATGATATCATTTCTATAGCTTTAGAGCCACTTGGTTCATATGAATGGATTCCTATACTCCCTTAATTTCGAAGGAAAATAAACATTAGCGTATATTCAATAGAAAAGTTCCTATGATATGAACCAAATTACATCTCTTTTCTAATCCCTCCTCACAGGAATTGAGAAACATGTCATCTCTAGATTCAATAGAAAAGTTCCTATGATGTGAACCAAATGACATCTCTTTTCCAATCCCTACTCATAGGAATTGAGATGCTCCATGTCATCTCTTTCCCTACAACTTCCATGTATACATCTTCTATTCCTAAATAGATAGTACAACCAACTAGTAGATTTTTTCCAAAACATGCAACTATGGCACGAGAACTATATAGTGTGCCAATAACTTTGAAAGATGGTCGCTGGATGAAGCTAACCCGACAGTGCAGAGATAGGCAAATCCGAACACTACTCGCCGTTGGATATCATCAACATTCCACCAGATCTGCCACATGTACAATTTAGAAGACTCCATGGTTGAACTTAAGCATAATGCACAAACCTCAAAACACAAGCGCTTCTCCTTTGTTCTAGAATCTTCTATATCATAATTGATTATTTTTTTCTAAATGAATTGCCATTATTTGTTTTTTACTTTATGATTTACTCCCTCCGTTCCGAAATAGATGACCCAACTTTGCACTAACTTTGCACAAAGTTAGTGCAAAGTTGGGTCATCTATTTTGGAACGGAGGGAGTACAATGCACAACCCCATGAATCTTAACATTTTTATAAAACTTATAGATTTTGAATGAGATGAACTATAGGAACTAAACGAACATCTACATCATGCATATATGACTCAAAGCTTTACATGCTATAGTGTGTATTTATTCATAATTTGGTTTCGAAATCTCATGTGTTCAATACATGTGTACCTTACTAATTTTGAGTAGAGTAGCAAATTTCACGCGGCCCCGAGTATATCAAAATGCAGGGCCCATGCATCATTGCCTTTCGGTCGAACCTACATCCACAATTTTTTGTACGTACTATATCTCCACTGGTCCTCGAACCCAAAATGCTGCCTCGTTCCCGTAAAACCAAGTGGCCCACACATATTTGAGGCGTCGGCTCGAACCCGTTTACTACGACGTGGCCCCGCACGCCATAGTACTCCTACAAACCCTACCGCCGCACTCATCATCGGTTTCCTTCAAGAGGATGAGGGAGAAGCCGATTTGTAGTGGAGGCGCTTTCAAAAAAAAGGATCTATAGTGGAGACCCCTACCCTAGGGTGCCCTAGGTAGCTACCGCACGCATCATTGTTTTCTCTTTTCTTTATGCTCTTGCACCCTAGATTGCAATGATGGTTGCTTCATCTGTCCAGCTTAATGCGGGAAAGGTGGGGCTTTGTGATTTGACCCCTCGTCGCTCATTTTCTACTATTGCGGCGCTACGACCGGGGTGCCTCCAATTCCAACCGCTGCTCCGAACTGTAATTTGGTGCATCGCATGTGGAACAAGACGGTGGATGAGCCACATGTCGGCCAAAGGGGTCCTGCTAAGTGTGTCGCCATTTCGTGTGCGGATTGACCCTGCTTGAGTTGCTACGCCAACACGACAGGAGCAGCCTACCACTTGGTTTTGCTCCTTGATGAATCCCGACTATATTGATCTAAAAAGATACATGCTGAACTACCCTCTCCGTCTCGTTTTATTTTTATTTTTAGGCGTCTCGGTTTATAGGGCCTGCACGTAGTTCTAGGTCATCCATTTGACTAACTAAATATGAGCTACTATGTCACAAAAAGTATATCATTTGATTCTTAAGCGGATGTAGTTGTATTTAAAAGTCGAGGGCGGGGCTTTTCCTGCGCGGTAGGCGGCGGGGCAGTTCCACCTAGTCAGTTCGACAGAGACACGAGAAGACGAGGGAGTAGGCTGCTGCAAACGTAGGGCTGTGTGTTTTGACAGCGAGTTACTGCTGGACAGGTGGGGCCCCATGATTTGACTTGCCATTATCATTTTAACTACGGCGCTACGACCGGCGTGAGTCTCCCAGATTCCTGACCACCTCCATCTAGGTGTCTCTCCCAATGCTCCACCATGTAGTAGAGGCTGGCTCTTGCATGAGAGCCCACTTCTCCACTTTTTCCTTGCCTCTCTTTCCTCCACATATGCAAAAATGCCATGTAAAGCGCACTATTGTACTTACTTTTACTTGCTCCTACAGGTTCTTAAGCTTGCCACATAGGCATAAAGTGTGATGTGGCAAGTTAATCAAGAAGAGAGAGACTAGTTTGGTGACCCAAGGAAGAAACGGTGCTAAGCGCGTGTACCTAGGTGAAAAGACAATTTTGAGTCTATAGCTAATTAAATGAAGCAAACTTAGCAACACCATTTCATTGGAAGAGGTCACTCCTTGGCAAATGCAATAAATACACGGGCTTAGCACCGTTTCTTCCTTGAGTATGAATAAAGAGATAGAGAGGACTAAAAAAATACACTTATAGCCAGCCTTGTTGTAGTATGAGTGACTAAGTGATGACTATGTATGACATGCCAACATCAGATAGCCTAACGCACCGTGTTAAATCTCCAAGGGCACGACTGCGCGAGCGATGCGACGGTCGTGGTAGGCGCGACCATGATACGGGCTGCTGACAACCCTTGGATCTGAGATGAAACGGTTGCATGCTAAGTTACTGAAAATTTGCAGAATAACCCTCCAGGATAGGGTATTCACCCATAGGTCTTGAATCACACCATGCAACTGTTCGATCTCAGATCCAAGGGCTCTCGGAAGGCCGTATCATGGGAGAATGGAAAGCCACTACCCTGTCGTTCGCATGCTGGCAGTTCGCTCCTACTCGTCCCCGCACGTCCTTCAATACTACGGCGGTTCGCTCCTAGTCGTCTCGTCCATTCACATTACGACAGTTCCACTAATCCTAACCCTCCTCCCAAATCCATGGCGTCCCAAATCTCCACGATCGACGGTGAGTACAAGGTTAGAACCATCACCGGCAATGAGTTCGACGTCATCTACACCCGTTCTTCCGCGACGGTGAAAGGATGCCTTTCTCGCTTCAGACGCATGTTCGAAAACTCAGATGATGAGTGGGTCACTGGGCTAGATGTTGAGTACACCAAAGTCCTAGGACGAGAGAAGGATCTAAAGGACGAAGAGAGGAAGAAGCCCGCCGTGATCCAGGTTTGCGTACATAACGTTTGCTTGGACTACCACATATGCCATGCCAATGTTGAGTGCCAGGATTTTAAGAACTTCCTCAAGGACAAAACAGTGAAATTCGTTACTGTAGACTTTACGAACGGCGAAGAAGTCCTGGGTCAGACAGGCCTCGTTGTAGGCAACCCCTTCGACCTCCAGAAGAATTGGCTGGTGCCCTCTTGTCAGCCTTCAATGCTGACCCTGGCAGGAGCCATGGTTCATCCTTCGTACGGTAAACTGGAGAAACCTCCATACACGTTTCATTGTCATGCATGGCAGCGGAATGTACTAGATATAGACCACATCCACTACGATGCAATGGATGGCTATCTTTGTTTCAATATCTACAAGGGTTGGATGAAGAGCAACATCCAAGTGTGCGGTTCAACCAAAGATGTATCGGCCAAGAGGAATAGGGACAAGGACGAAGTCGAGGATGTGGACGAGGACGAGGAGTCCGAGTAAGGTGGCAGTGTCGTTGCTCATGGTGGTTCTAAACTTCTAATGCAGTGTCTAGTGTATTAGTTGCATAGTTTAATTTCATGTGTCCTTAGTTTAATTTGAGGGGTGTGTTGTGCTGAGCCCCCAGCAGAACTATGTTATGTTTGTTCTCGTTACTTTAACTCTTCAGTATGTACATACTACTAGTATTACTTTAATAGAATTTAGCAGCCCAATTAAGCACGTACTAGCTTTTTTAATAGTACTATATGATAATTTGGAGACGAGCGCTCTCTATATGTACCACCTTTTTTTAACTTCAATTTTTGCTCCATGGCGCAATCCATCGATAGTACTACTGTACAAAAGTATACATTTTTTAAAAGGCTAGAGTACTATTCATCACATATATAGCCAGTTAAATTCTCAACCTAGAACGACGTGCATGCCATGTAGTAAACCGATACGGAGGAAGTATAGTAAAAATGAGGTGATTTTACCGAGCGATCTGTGGGGGAGCATGGCCTGTCATGCGGTCCCACGTGTCATGATGTACCAAGGCGATGCGCGTGTCCCTCTTGAGGCAGAAGCAATACTAGTACGTGGTTTGAGATGATGGTGAACTGAAGTGTGAAATAATGGTTGCTTCGTCCGTCTGGGAAAGTGCGGCATTGTCATTTGACGTCTCATTGCTCATTACTACTACTGGGCAGGTACGAGGGGGGTGCGTCCCCCCTGCTGTTCTGCACTGTTATTTGGTGCTTGACACGTCAACCCGGTTGCTATATGTCCCACATGTCGGCGACAGGAAGTACATAATTCATGAAAGGGAGCGCTGACGGAGGAGTATACTACAGAATTCATGAAAGGGAGCGACTTAGTTTTGGAAAAAATTGTTTTTACGGAGTACGTACCCACTAGGGTTTATAGGGCTCATCTAAAAAACATTCGTTTTTCCGTTTGATAAGTCTCAATTCTACTATACTAGTAGTAGTACCATTACATGTTGGATTTCGAGGTGCGTTAGATCACCCGATGCAAGCAGTGTCAAGAGGAAACTAACCAATGCATGTACAAGTTCATGCAAATTCAGTGGTCATTCATGCATTCGTTCTAATTAATGCCTCGGTTAACATAACTTCCTGAGAAAAATGAGCGTACTAATTACTTGTGCAAACTACGAAATTAATTCGACCACTCACCGTCTACCTTGGTTGGAGAGATTTTGAAATTGAGCCATAAACTGGAAAGGAGGGAGTAGTAACTTTTGTCTCGATTACTATTTGTGGCCTTGTATAGATGCAAAATGTATTTTTTATAGTGCCCTTGTATAAGTAAATGGAGGGAGTACTAACCAAAGTATGTAGTAGGTACGAGGAGTAAACGGAGGGAGTAGTAAAATTTTCTCCTCGTGCTACGAGCCACCACGCGCGTGAGCGAGGGAGCGGGCGTAAGGCGTAGTAATCAAGCTTCACCTCATCTTGCAAGCCACCGCGCCCGTGGGCGGGGGAGACGGCGTACTAAGCAAGCTTCTCCTCGTTCTGCGAGTTGATGGGACACATCAAAAGTACTCCAGTGTATAGAGCCTTGCCTCTAAGGTAGGCCCCACATGGTTTACCTCTTTTTTTAATTTAACATAACGCGTCAAGTCGCAATTTGTTTGCTCACCCGTGGTAGACGATCCTCCCTCCACCAAGTGCACAACCAGTACACGTGCCAAATTACCACGTGGGCTGCCTTTTTCGTACAGAAATAAGCTCCACTGTGTACTCGCGCGGGTGTGGTTGGGAAAGAGACGGGAGTACGTGCGCCATGCGTGCACCTCTTCTCTTCGTGCACGTCCCCCACCTACGTGGGTGTGTGTGAGAGAGATACAAACCTAGACATAATGCACCATCCATCCCCATGCCTCCGTCCAGTCCGACCACCAGTCACCACCATGCCCCACTCCTCCTCACCTTATATCTCATCTTTCTCCCTCCATTTTTATATACAAGGGGCCACTATCAAAATTACAATTTGCAGATATACAAGGACACTAACACTAATCGATGCAATATTAATGGTGTTTGCCTCGTGGTACTAGCAAAGGAGGACACTAATTATCCCTTGCATGCATGCGAGAGTTTGTAAAACAAAATGCATCTTGACGTTCCGTGCAATGCACGGGCATCTTGCTAGTCCATGAAAACAACACATGGAAAAATTCCACGGCGAACGAGGGATTTGAATCTATTGGGAGGGGTTGTTTGGATCTTGCCCAGGGTATCCAAAATATTGGCGACCCTCTTGTCCACCGGTGCCTTTGCCACCGATGAACGAGGAATGGCTCGGGTGCTCATGCTATCATGCATCCTCCACCGCGCACATTGGAGACGAGCTCACACGAGCTGTGTTTCTTGTCCCACAACGCCGCCCGAGCCGCCCGCAGACCGAACGGCGACCCGCAAAGTTACACCATCCAACCGTAGACGCACACATTATGACAGCAACTCAACCAACCAGACGAAATTCACGCAAACACATAGACAAACTGATATTTCATATAAACAATGACAGAAATCATATAAAATACCGGATTTTCATACAAACATGACGGATTTCATTACATTCAAATGAACTACGCGGTGCTAGTTCTGGACAGCACAAGTATATAATACCTGGCCTAAATGGTCGCTCGCCGATCGATTTGTGTTCCTTATGTCCGGCAGCACGATCATCGGACTGCCGGGAGCCCCGGAGGTATATGCTTCAGCGCAAAGGACGGCTCGCTTCCCCACTGCCCAACTGATATCATTGGCTGGTGCCGAAGATGATGGTGGCCGGCACCGGTTTGAGTTCATCACCGGCCACTACTTCGCCATGGCCGGGACCGGCTCGAGTTCATCCTAACATCGCCTCTTCCGTGGAGCCCATGCAGGGTCGACGAAGGTCCTCGCAAAAAAGGATCCAGCAAGACACCTGCTGTGTACGCCGGCGTCGCCTCCGCGGTGGCCTTCATAGGACCCAAGCGGCGGCAGCCTCCCGTGTTCTACTTCTCCTTGATGATGGCGGCGGACGCGAAGATGCTGGCCATCGACTCATCGCTCTCCGCGCACCCGGCTTCTGCCGCTGCTTGCATGGCGCGGCAGCCGGCATGGGAGTCTCAGCCACAGAAACGGGAGACGCGGTACGAGGCGGCGGCGTGGACAGCAGCAACGACGCTCGTGCGCCACTCCTCGTCGAGCTGGCCTGGAGCGGTGAGTTGCTGAACCGCGCGCCGGCTTGGGGCGGCAACTGGCTCCGTGGGGCGAGGGGAGGGAGGTGGATCAGCGAGCTGCATAGCTCGTATCCGGCGGGCTACCCAGCCGGCTTGGATGCGGAATAACTACTCTTCATAAGCCATTGTAAGAGTGGACAAAATGGTGGAGGAGATAGGGGAGCGGCGGAGGTGTGCGATTCTTAGCCGGTGTTTGGCCTCGTTTAAATAGGAGATTAAATAGATGGCAGACGGGAGGAGCTCGGCCGATGTTGCGTTTAACGCCGGCCCGGTCATGAACAGACGTGTGTCCATAGTGGGTTTCTCGGCTTCCACACGGGTGGGTTTCATGGAGGCGTTTGAATGTGGCACGGAGGCGTGTTCAGCCGGGCATGCCACGAGTGGCGCCCTCGACTCTGATCTAGGACACCGCGCCGTTCTTCCACTGACATGTGGGCTCTTTGGTTGCATGGCATGCATGTCAGTGACCCAACACAGGAAGCGTATAGCAGATGAACCTTTGGTGGGCCATGGCGGTCAGAAGCGGGCATTTCATAAACCGATGACTGTTCATTGAGTGTGACATCATCTTTTTCATGTAGATAATCCTACTATGTTCATAGCCCGTTCGATATGTTGTGATTCATAAAGACCGCTGCAAACATCAATGTTCTGCTTATCACAGATAAGATTGATTAATACCTGTAACAATCCATGTCCTTAACAAAGGGTGCATGCACGTATAGGTTGAACATGTGTCTTGCGTCATGTGTTGTGTGAATGCAGGCGTGCGAGTGTTGCGTGCGTGCAAGGGTACATTTCAGTGTTGCATGCATGGGTGCGTACATGCGTGTGTTCGTGAGTGCATGTGTACGTGTCAGTGTTGCACACCAGCATGTGTGCGTGTGTACGTGTCAGTGTTGCACGCCTACATGCGTGCGTGTCTTGCGTGCGTGCATGTGTACGTGCGGGGTGAGGCTACACGTCAGTCGACTGACTTTTTCATCTCTAGTCATTAGATTTTCCAGCCATTGGATACGAAATCAAGGGCCTCCAGTTTATCATCAAACTCCACCCCCCTAAGCCGCCACCCACCAGCAGCCGAACCGCCAGCCCCCGCCGCTCGCGGCCGGCCCACCCTCCCCGAAACCACTCCCCACCGCCGGTCC
>NC_041386.1:275375239-275389988 GCF_002162155.2 Triticum dicoccoides | reverse complement strand
CGAGCTTTTTCTCCGGGGATCCCCACCCCACCGCCCAATGAACGCCCCCCAACCGCTGGTGACTGCCAACCAGAGGTCTCACGACTTCGAATACCCACCGACCACTAATATATTACCATTTCTGTCCTTCATATACGCACTGACGGGTGGGCCCTATGGTAATGTGCGCTGCTGAATGTGGACCGTTTGACTGGTCAATTGATCATGTTATCAACAAATTACGGAGCTGTATGGTGAGCTAGTGACCGTATGATCACCCTAAAATGTACTCCTATTTTATTAACACAGTACAGACTCAAACTACCATTTCTTTCTTTCATATATGGGCTGACAGGTGGGCCCCACAGTTACGCGCCTCGATGGTGCAACACTAGTTGCGCCACGTGGAATGTTTGACTGGTCAATTGATTATGTCATCAACAAATTACGGAGTTGTACGGGTGAGCCAGGGACCGTATAATCATGATATGTATTTGTTTAACACGGTACAGACGCAAGGGCTCATATATACACGCAAGCACTCACCGCTATAAGCGCACACATGCGAACCCTACCCCTATGAGCACCTTCGAGAGAGTGGGCCAGCATATATGATCTTGAGATTTTACGAAGTCACCATAGGCGCCTCGTAGTCGAGTGGAACGTCTCCTCCCACTAAACGTACATCGCCGGAAAATACTGAAATTAACACAAGTTAAATGCCAGCACCGGGACTTTAACCTTGGTGGGCTTGAGAAACCACTGTCCTCTAACCATCCAACAACATGTTGGTTAGCACGACAAAATGTATGTGGTGACCGTGATGAGCTTATTCTGAAGTCCAGTGACCATATCGTGCTTTCGCTTCAAATACAATGACCGTAAGTGTCGTCAACAAAATACGGAGCACACATCAAATGCAAAGTCCGTCAGTGTCATCAACAAAATATGGAGACATATCGTGAGCTAGATACCGTTGTACTATTGTATATGCTTATTTTCTTAGTGGCCGATTGCGTTTGTGGTGTGGTGGGCACATCATTTCTAGTTGTGGTGGGTCAACATGAAGACTCATGGGTCGGTTCCATCCTGCGCCACATATAGGTTGGACCGAGACATGTTATACGAAGACCCATGTGGAGGACTGGGCGTACAACACGAAGCTACCAGAGTCACGGAGGACTCTATCCCCACTGGTGATAAGCCGACTATATATGATTTGTAACCTTAGGCCCTTAGTATGTTCTACAAGCTTGGGGGCTAGTTCGTCGATAGTATACACACACGCACAATGCCTGGTATTCACGTGTACTTTGTACACACCCCTATCACTAATATACAGTACCAGGAGTAGGCTCTTTCTTCAACTGCAATTGAATTCTAGCATGTGCATGTGTTTATTTCATATTATCGATCCATAGAGTGAGAGCGGTTTGAAATACAAGCAATGGATGCTTTTGCAATTTGTATATAAACATTAATTAGTGCACTCCATGTTGTTAGTGTGAAGCACTTTATACATTTGTCACTTGCATGGATACATTCCAAATTGCTAGCTACAAAATAGAATACATGTCGAATTCAACATAAAGGGGGTTTTGAAGATTCGAATTCATAGGAAGTGCATTCATCTATTTGAACCCAATATAATGGCATTTGTAAATCAGATGTAAAAGGGGGCATCAATCTTTGTTGTGAGTTTGAACATGCTATATATATTCATATGCATATCTAACTTTTTTTGCAACCAAGGAGATTATATCTGGAACAATGCATGAACTGAGGAAAGTTGCATATTTTTTTAATATATACTCGTGTACAATGTATATTCAAATGTACCCCCTCCATTCCAAAATAATCGTAGCTTTAGGATTTTCAAGAGTAAAGATTTGTGAAGTTTGACAAATCCTGAAAGTTCATTTCAAGAGAACCGAAAACATTAATGCTTCTGCTCCCAAATATTGAACGAAGCACCAAATAGGCCTCTGGTCACCCGAAACCGTGCGAGACTAATGTTTTGGTGGTAGGAAATTACTGTCCTGACTCTGGCCCGTGTAGCCTATCGGCCCGATGTCCAAAGGTCTAAACCGGGGTAGGTTTGTAACTTCACCAAGACGCCAGAGAAGCATTCATACGCCATGGGCGCCTACCCATGCGCTCGGTTGAAATCTATCCCGCCCACATTTGGGACACCTGACATGACTGTCCTACACCCAACCCGCAATATGTCTAAAATTTTAGATGGGGGGGAAAGTTTGTAACTTTCCCCAAATTTCAAACAAGCGCATCTCAAACCAAAACATTGTTCCCCCTTAGTTCCCCCCTCCCTCCGTTTCCCCATTCATACTCCGTGGGCACGAAAACACCCTCTCCACCAGCCGCGAAACCCCAGCCTCCTCCGTCCTCCACACCGTAGAGGCCAATGCACCGCCGCCCTCCTCCATCACACCGGAGCCAGTACCCCGACATCATTGTCCAACGCAACCGCAACCGCAACACCCTCAAGGACTTAGCAGTTGTAGCCGAGGCAGAGCTGCCTCCATGACACCGACGCTGACATGCACCGTACCAGAACCACTCTGACCATGCTGTCCTGCGCCTCACTGCTGCGGCTCCACTGTTGCAACCGTCCACCGCACCGGAGTTGTTCCTGCTACGCCGTCGTTTGCCACCTCGGATCTGCTTCCCCACTGCCGACAGACGGCCACCGCACCAAACTCAACAACTTGTCCATGGGTTCGGCCAAGGCTGCACCGTCCTCCACAACTTCTGGTTTCCGGCGAACAACAAGAAGATCGTTGGAAAAACGGAAGGAGGACATAGCACTGCTAGCAGAAAGAGGTACTCCTCTTCCCTTATTCATGCAAATCTTATGTCTCCGCTCACACCATATTCATCCCACGAAAGAAACTAGTTGAGCGCTTCTTACTGCATCTTCTTCGTGATACTAAATGCATAAGGTTTCCTCCCTTTTACTATTTCACCTTTGCTAGAGGTTAGTAGCCCACCCGAATTTCAATTTAGGGTCAGTTGAACCGCAATTAAAAGAAGTAGCACCTGCTTAGGCGCGTGGAGCACCTAGTCCGCCTGTTCCCCAGGGAAGCGGCGCATCGGTGTCTATCATAGGGGTGTGGGGCGCAGGAGCTGCTTGCGCCGATCTGGAGGTCGGCGGGGCTTGAATGGATGGCCGGGCGCGGTGCCAAGCATGGCGGTGCGGTGAGGTCGAGGGGAGGGCGCATGCAGGGGAGGAATACTGGGTCGGTGGTCGCTGGCGTTTCGAGGAAGATCGTCAACACTGACTCGCTAGAGGTAGATGAAGGCGATCTGCCCGTTCTTTGTACATCGGATGGTGCAGAAAAAATGGACTGACCTATTTCCTTTCAGTCGACTGTTATTTTCATAGAATCCTATAGTAATTTAGTGTGCCATGCATGTTGTAGACCTATCATATGTCTCCCATCATTTATTTCTCACTGACCTGCTATTTGATACCTTTACACTGTACGAATTGTGCACACACTTCACCCATACTCACACTATTGTTTTTTATGCATGGGTATTTTAGACTCTGACGCAGTGTTGATGAATGCAGAAAAGAAAAGACAGAAGTCGCTCCAGTGTAATTCGAAGATAAGCACTAAGTGTTCCAGCACTCTAACGGGTGCAGTGTCAGCAGTTGGAGACAGTAAACGTAGCTCTGCAGTTGATGATCTCAATTGCCACACAAAACCATCCCAGGTGCTTGCTTTAACTTCACGCTGTCAAATGTGGTTGCATGTTGCATATGGTGTCTAGCTTCTATTGCTTCCAATTTGGTTAAATTGCATCTGCTTACTTTACACATTATACCTTTGATAATGACATGCCTTCTTGTTTTTGATACATACTACATATGTCTATTAACCATGTTCATACATCAAACTAATGCTCTTTTGTATCCCTCGTCAATCACTTATGATGAGACAGTCACCCGGGTGGGTTTCCGTGAGACGCCATACTCGTTTAAAGAGTGCAGTGTCATCCTCCCCACATGATTCTTAAGAAACAGCAAGGCTAAATGAAGATAGTCAACGTAGCTCTCTAGTTGATCACCGCAATTCCCCCACACCACCATCGCAGGTGCTTGCTCTTACTTGGCAGTGTGATATGTAGTTTTCGTCTTACATGAAACTAGTGTTCGTCAGTATCATGCATCAATGAGTTCTGAAGAGCAAATTTTATTCCTTTTTCTTGTGGCTTTGACTTGACAAGGCAAAATCAAGAAAGAGGAAGGAAAAGAGTAAGGAAGGCGATGGTGGTGGTTCTCTACAGCAACGTAAACGGAGCATCTGTACCGATTCTCCTTGTACTGATAGTGCATTACAAGGTCCAAGTCTCCGCTCCCCTACTCCACCATCCAAGGTGCTTGCTCTAACTTGGCAGTGTGATATCTGGATGCATGTTGCATATGGTGTCTAGCTCGTATTGCTCCTAATTAGTGTAAACTGCATCTGCTTAGCTTACACATGATACATGTGAATATGACACCCTTTCCTGTTTTTTGGTACATACTATATCTTATGATAAGGCACCTTTAAGTCGCCACTTTCATATTGCTTGTGTCTTGCATATGATTTCTAGCATGTACTGCTTCTAATTTGTTGAAACGCCATATAGTTTGAACTTGGCAGAGTGATATTGGTTGCATCTTTCATATGGTGTCTAGCTTGCAGTGCTTCTAATTTGTTGAAATGCCTTCTGCTTAGTTACCACATCGTAGGTGTGAATATGTCACACCATCCTGTTTTTCATACATATTCCATCCCCGCATCATGTGTTTGCCTTTCATCCGAGTAGTGTTCGTTAGTATCATGCATGAATGAGTCCCGAAGAGCGAATTTTATTCCTTTTTCTTATCGGTTTGACTTCACAATGCAAAATAATTACAGCTGAAGGAAATTAGTCCAGCAGTGGATGATGGTGGTCCTTCGGAGCAACTCAAACAAGGGGTCTCTACAAAATCTACTCCGCCATCCTCCCAACAAGATTCGCAAGACAACACAAGGCTGGACAGTCAACGTAGCTGTGTAGATGATGAGCACATCTCCCCTACTCCACCATCACAGGTGCTTGCTCTAACTTGACACTATTATATGTGGTTGCATGTTGCGTATGATGTCTAGCTTGTATTGCTTCTAACTTGAATTGCATCTGCTTAGTTTACACATAATGCCCGTGAATATGACACATGTTCCTGTTTCTAGAACATACATGTACATGATGAGCACATCTCCCCTACTCCACCATCACAGGTGCTTGCTCTTACTTGGAACTGTTATACGTGGTTGCGTTTTCCGTATGATGTCTAGTTTGTATTGCTTCTGATTATGTTGAATTGCATCTGCATAGCTTACAACTTATACCTGCAACGATCACTTACCCATAAGACACATTTAACTTGGGACTGTGATGTAGGTTGCATCTTGCGTTGTCTTCTAGCTTGTACTGCTTCTAATTTCTTGAAATGGCACTTATGACGAGACACTTTTTACCTGATAGAGTGATATTGGTTGCATGTTCATATGGTGCCTAGCTTTCATTTCTTATAATTTTGTTGAAATGTCTTCCGCTTACTGTTTTTTCATACATATTCCATCCTCCTATCATACATGTGAATATGAAACGCTGTCTTTTTTTGTATATATTCCATCCTCCTATCCTGCGCTTGCCTTACATCAAAGTAGTGTTCGTCTGTATCATGCATCAACCAGTTATGCAGAGCTAATTTTATTCATCTTCTTATGATTTTGACTTCATAAGGCAATATCAGAAAATAGGAAGGAAAAGAGTAAGTTAGGGGATGTTGGTGGTCCTCAGCACCGACGCAAACAAAGACTCTCTAGATTTTCCACTGCTACTGCTAATGAAGTTGAAGTCCCAAGTCTACATGATGAGTTCATCTCCCATACTCCACCATCGCAGGTGCTTGCTCTAAGTTGACAGTGTGATAATTGGTTTCATGTTGCATATGTTGTCTAGCCTGTATTTCTTCTATTTTGATTAAATTACACCTGCTGAGTTTATACGTTATACATGTGCATATGACATGGCTTTCTGTGTCTAGAATACACTGCATCTATCTATCATACCATGTTCTTACATCAAAGTACAGTTGTTGTGTATCCCGCATCAGTCACTCATGATTGGACGCTTTTAACATGGCAGTTTGATAGTGGTTGCATCTTTCACTGATTTCTACGTTGTACTGCTTCTAATTTTTCAAATTGCCACTTATGACAAGACACTTTTAACTTGGCAGAGTAATATTGGTTGCATCTTTCATATGGTGTCTAGCTTGCATTACTTCTATTTTCTTGAAAATCCTTCTGCTTAGTTTGCACATCGTAGATGTGAATATGTCATGCCATCCTATTTTTCTTACATATTCCATCCTCATACGGTTGTCTTACATCAAAGTATTGCTTGTCTGTATCATGCATCAATGAGTTCTGAAGAGTGATTTTATTCTTTTGTGTTGTGGGTATAGCTTGACATGGCAAAATCAAAAAAGAGCAAGGAAAATAATATAGTAGGGAGTGCTTTTACTCATCGGGTGAAACCGAAAAGGTTCTGCCATTGAGATTCTGCTGGTACTTATAGTGCAGTAGAAGGTCCAAGTCCACCGGCAAAATCTACAAACACAGTATCACCTGCTCCACCAGCTGCAGCATCCGCTTCAACTGTACCATCATCTCAGCCAGTTACTCGTTCATTTGCTCTGAAACTGGCCAGTTCCCAAGCTGCCTTCACACCTAACACTACTTCCGAAGCACTACTGACACAACAGGACTTGGCAAGATCAGATGAACCTCATGAGCATCAACACCAAGACGGTACCTGACCGAGTCAAGTTGCAGTTGCATGCTCCTTTATATGTACTCTCACAGTTTGATGTACACTAACACTTTCCATATTCGTTGTTGAACTAGCACCACGGTGCAAGCGGAAACAGACATCAGGGATAATGCTTGACAGATTAACAAAATCTAAAGGAGGAAGAATGGAGATCCATTTTGAGGCAGGCTTAAAAAGGCCACGTGATGCTACAGAGTCAGCCAAGTTAGTATCAGAGGCAGCCATTGCCGTTAGGTGTCATGCACGTATCCTCCCAACGTGGATCCAATACAGGAATGAGAAAGACAATACCCAGTTTAACACCTTCCTTGACCATTTATCCGTAAGTAATGTTATTCATCGCCATTAGTAATATTGTCTTGCTCTGTCCCATACTTTCTAGCTTCCTCCTAATAAGACTCACATTCTTTTTTCAACAGATGAGGTTCATGTTGGATCCGAAAGATGATGCAACTAGACAAGCATGCACTCATGTTTTTGAGTCTGCTCTGCGACAGTATCGGTACCACCTTAGAAAATCTCTCTTTGAAGGCAAGGCTAACAATCAAATCGCCCAAACATCTCCAGTGGAATATATTACAGATCAAGACTGGACAGCCCTCGTTAAACACTGGTCTGATCCAAAGTATCAGGTAGGCTATATGTATTTGATCAGACCACATATTGAACTTGTATTTATGTATGTGCCTTACAAGTGTAAGTGTATCTTCTTCTAGGCTAACTGTTTGAAGAACAAAACCAACCGTTCTAAAGTGAAATTCCAACAAACCACATGATCTCGTAGCTATATTGCACACTGCGAGGCTCTTGTAAATACCTGCTACTTCCTTCTTCTTTTTGTGCCATATTATCGTATCTATATTGACTTGTTCCAAATACAGAGGAAATCCCCTGCGGACCAAAAAGAACCTGAACCGAATGCAGTGCAAATCTTCAAGGATTGCCACACCAGCAAGATGAAGGGCATGAGCACACCAGTTCAAGCCGCTGTTGTAAGTCCTTACTCCTCCTTCCTTGAATTGATTGGTACTGTGGTGTGTTCATTTAACTACTTGGTTTGCAGCCAATGTCAGTTACTCTATTCACTTTTATTCACAGTTGTCTTAACGTATCATTTCACCTTACATGGTTTAAAAGAGATGAAGGATATTCTTTTGGTCTTGATCTTTAATCTAGTTGTTATGTTCACATGCGCACACAATGATAAAATAGCCTGTTTGTTTTATATCTGTTTGCCCATGATATGAATGATGTCATACTATGTTCATCCTACTTTAAACTATGTCTCTTTATCCTTAGATGTCAACGAATGTGAGGAAATAGACAATACAGTAGGCATGCTACATGGAGATATGTTTCGAAAGTGATTTTATTATGTAGTTGGCACTACAATACATGCTAATGTATTATAGTAGTTCACCAAAATAAGTTATGTATAAACATTTAACCTACTTTGTTTGTTTTTGTCTCATTAGTAACTTATCTGGTACACTAATCTACAAGTTCAAATTTTGAGGAAGCTATGGAACAAATGATTGAACAGCCACAACCACCTGAAGGTGACGAGGCTACTACAGGCACAATGTCACCTCTTGCTGCAGTGCGTCGGTATCTCTCCACGAATAGTGCAAAAAGCACCTTCCTGCGTAATTCTGGGTTGGTTGTCAAGGTAACCTCATACAAATCGCCTACTGAACAAAATCTTCCTGCTAGACAGAGTGATATATCTGTGCTCCAGACACAAGTCCAATCCCTAATGGACGTTGTTTCGGAAACAAGAATAGTGGTTGAGAAATGTCATCAAGATATGAATGATTTTGAAAATAGACTATCAAACATTCGCTTCGTTGTTCAAGAGCAATGGCGGAAAAAGGTGGAGATCGTGCTACTCCATCAGATTCTACAGCCTGAAACATTAGCACTCAGGTCAAATGATTTGTGCTTCTATACATCTGATGGTGCTTTTGTATGGAAGGACTGTAAACTTTATGCCAACAGGCCTTTTGTTGTATAGTTGGAATTTATTTTGGTGTGATACAACATTTATGATGCTGCCTCAGGCTGCAGTAATTACGACGCTATTTTTGTATAGTGTAGGTTTATCTTAGTAATGCATTCGGCCGAAAGCTTCGTAGGAGCCCAACATGCCAACATTCGTCGGGCCCATTCCAATTGGGCTAAAAATGATTATGGGCCAAAATTGGCATGTAGCCCACTAAAAATATCTGGTCCTAAATCAGCATAAGCTTTCATATTTTTCTGGTAGGCCTATGCCCATAGTGGGCCTTTAACAGGCCTAAACATAATTTGGGCCCTCAGTAAAAATAGGCCATTTACAAGTGTAAATATCTCGAGCCCATAAAATACATGGGCCTTTAATAGACCGAAAGTGACCTTGGGCCCTGATTGTGCCAAATAACCCACTGGACTTTAACAGGCCGAAATTCGGACGGGCCGTAAATGCGCCGACCTAATACACGGGCCTTTAACAGGCTAGATCTTCGGCCGGGCTAGATTATCGTTATTTTTATATGGGTCGTTAATGGGCCCGATATGACGTTGGGCCACATATGGCCCATGGTTTACGTCCGGCGTTAACAGGCCGAAAATGACAACAGGCCGAAAGTGGCCCAAAGCTATAGTGGGCCTCTAACAGGCCGAATGTCATACATGGCCGAATATGACCCAAATCCTTCACGGTCGTTTATGGGCCGAAAGTTTTGATGGCCTATAAATGGGCCCAAATGAAGCCAGACCTTTAACAGGCCAAAAATACACCGGACCGTAATTCGGCCCAATTACTTAGAGAACTGTTAACGGGCCAGAAGTGACCATGGGCCCCATTGATGACAAGTTTAGGACAGGCCGTCGACAGGCCGATTTGATAGAGAATGTTGGGCCCTTAGCTGGGTCGGCCCATTATGGTTGACAGAATGTTGTGGGCCTTTAGCTAGGCTGGCCCATTGTGGTCCGCAAAATGTTGTGGGCCTTTAGCTGGGCCGGCCCATTATGGTCTGCAAAATCGTGTGGGCCTTTAGTTGGGCCGGCCCATTATGGTCCGCTAAATTTGTGGGCCTTTAGCTGGGCCGGCCCATTATGGTCTGCAAAATCGTGTGGGCCTTTAGCTGGGCCGGCCCATTATGGTCCGCTAAATTTGTGGGCCTTTAGCCGGGCCGGCCCATTATGGTCCGCTAAATCTTATGGGCCTTCGGTTGGGCCGACCCATTTAATCTTTTTGGGCCACTTTTGGGCCAGTCCACGTGTCAACATATCATAGGCCCATCTCGACCGTTGGATGAGTGACACCTATGCCAACGCGGAGCTGACACGTGGATCCGCAGCCAATGAGAATTTTACACGTGGAAAATCGGCATTGGTCGTGGCTATTAACGGGTTATCGGATCCAAAATCCAACCCGATAGCTTAACGACATTCCGTTACGGTGGATGCCACGTGTCGGTCACCCTTGATGAAAGCACTTCTGTGATGCGCGATTTATCATCATGGAAGTAGACACTTCCATGATGATAATTTTGGCAATGTCATGGAACACTTCTACGACAACACAGGTATGACTATCTTGATTCTGTCATAAATTTGTCATGGATGTACATGCATGATAGAAAACGCGACCTACTGTGACAAATACGTATCATCACGGAAGTGTATTTTTTTGTAGTGCGTGGAGCGGCAGGCAATAAACGGTTCGAAATTATGACCGGATGGACGTGATGTCATGTTGTAAAAGTTGTCAGCGTATTAGACTTGTGTATTATCATGTTCTCTCTACGGTTGTGTGTGGTGTGTGTTACAGGTCCGGACACGATCAGTTCGTCCGAAGACTAGTTTGGAGTTCGGAAGGAGTGCAATAACGAAGATAGCACTACGCGCCGGATACCTTGTCATTGAAGCCAGGTTCAGGGGCTACTGAGGGAGTCCTGGACTAAGTGGTCCTCGGGCATTCGGCCTGTTGGCTATGGGCCAGACTGATGGGCTGTGAAGATACAAAGACCGAAGACTGTACCCGTGTACGGATAGGACTCTCCTTGGCGTGGAAGGAAAGCTTGGCAATGAAATATGTAGATTCCCTTCTTTGTAACCGACCTTGTGTAATCATAGATCCTCCTGTCTATATAAACCGTAGGACTTAGTCCGGATAGGAGATTCATGATCATAGCCATATAAGCTAGACCTATAGGGTTTAGCCATTACGATCTCGAGGTAGATCAACTCTTGTAATACTCGTATTCATCAATGTCAATCAAGCAGGATGTAGGGTATTGCCTCCATAGAGAGGGCCCAAACCTGGGTAAACATCGTGTCCCTTGTCTCTTGTTACCATCGACCTTATACGCACAGTTCGGGACCCCCTACCCGAGATCTACCGGTTTTGACACCGACAGGGATCCCTCTCCGGTGGCCATCTTCATCATCCCGGTGTTCTCCATGACGAGGAGGGAGTAGTTCACCCTCGGGGCTGAGGGTATGTACCAGTAGCTATGTGTTTGATCTCTCTCGTGTTCTTGATTTCGCATGATCTTGATGTATCGCGAGCTTTTCTATTATAGTTGGATCTTATGATATTTCTCCCTCTCTACTCTCTTGGAATGGATTGAGTTTTCCCTTTGAAGTTATCTTATCGGATTGAGTCTTTAAGTATTTGAGAACACTTGATGTATGTCATGCACATGCTTATCTATGGTGACAATGGGATATCATGTGATCCACTTGATGTATGTTTTGGTGATCAACTTGCGAGTTCCGTGACCTCGTGAACTTATGCATAGGGGTTGGCACATGTTTTCATCTTGACTCTCCAGTAGAATCTTTGGGGAACTCTTTGAAGTTCTTTGTGTTGGTTGAATAGATGAATATGAGATTGTGTGATGCATATCGTATAATCATACCCACAGATACTTGAAGTGACATTGGAGTGTCTAGGTGACATTAGAGTTTTGGTTGATTTGTGTCTTAAGGTGTTACTCTAGTACGAACTCTAGGATAGATTGAACGGAAAGAATAGCTTCGTGTTATTTTATTATGGACTCTTGAATAGATCAATCAGGAAGGATAACTTTGAGGTGGTTTCGTACCCTACCATAATCTCTTTGTTTGTTCTTCGCTATTAGTGACTTTTGAGTGACTCTTTGTTGCATGTTGAGGGATAGTTATTATTTGCACTAGTGAAGGTATGAACCCTAGGCCTTGTTTCCTAGCATTGCAATACCATTTACACTCACTTTTATCACTTGCTACCTTTCTGTTTTTATATTTTCAAGTTACAAATACCCATATCTACCATCCATATTGCACTTGTATCACCATCTCTTTGCCGAACTAGTGCACCTATACAATTATCCATTGTATTGGGTGTGTTGGGGACACCAGAGACTCTTTGTTATTTGCTTGCAGGGTTGTTTGAGAGAGACCATCTTCATCCTACGCCTCCCATGGATTGATAAACCTCAGGTCATCCACTTGAGGGAAATTTGATACAAGAAGAAGGTTGTGTAGTAGACACCACCCCCACCTTGTCCTAGTTTCCCCTCTTTATGTTTGATGACTCCATCAACGTGATCGACGTCTAGGCCTCGACACCGCACATCACCCCCCTTAGTTGTACGACTCTGCAGAGTTATTATTGAGTGCGAGGGTGATATCTCATCAACACTTATGATGTTAACCCGGTAGTGTAGCTATTTGGTCGTGGTCATCGAGGGTGTTTCCTCCTTCACCACTCCCGATAACGACTTTGTAGTGCAACCCCTCAAGTGTGGACCATCGAGGGTGATTCCTCCAAAGTCTACCTTGACGGTTACATCGAGTGGGAATCCATTGAGGGTGATTCCTCGGGAATCCCCCTTGCTGTTTTGGACACACAGTTACTTTGACTTACCACAGAACCATGATGACATCGGGTTGGCCCCGATGGGTACCCGCTAGTTTTGTGAATTCAGGTTGACCTTGAGGGTACCCGAGAGATATGTGGCACAGCCGGCCATTCTTAGCCCTTGCCGTAAGTCCACGAGACGGGGCGACGGGGTCACATGATCGTGAGTCTCTGCTCGCTACCGCGCACTACCATGACACTAACGGTTTGGATATTTGATCCGAATAGGCCTCTGGCCTTTTTCGCACTAACCACCACGTGGGAATAATTATGGGCACTCTGCGTCGTATGTATCAGCTGAAAGCTCAAGGACGTCAGCGATGGAGCCACGCGCACCGGATTGGAATGCGTAAGCACGTGCCTTATTTCAGGAGGTAGCTAGGTCTGCTCATCGGCCGCCCATGCAATTGCAGGACTGCAAGGGGCGATGGGCCCAAGACCCATGCGCGCTTAGAATGTAGACCGGCATGCTGGCCTCTCTGTTGTGCCTATCTAGGATTGTGGTGTGTTGATCGGCCGAGGCCGTTCATGACCTGATGGTGTGTCCGGCCGGACTTGTTTGAGCATGTTGGGTAAGTTGGTGCACCCATGCAGGGAAGTATTCTATCTACTCGAATAGCCTTGTCCATGGTAAAGACGCTCGGAGTTGTATCCTAGTCGATACAACTAGAACTGGATACTAAATGATGAGGGATGTTATGGATATGTGGCTCCGGGATTGCTTTCCCACAGGGAGTCGAGAAAGGATCTCTGGGCTCTAATGTTACAACATGTTTGGTAAATATAAACTGATATTCTATACTCTTCTGAATGCTACAAGATGCTTGGAGCTGCTTGAAGATGCTAGTCTTCGATAGACTAGGCTTTCCCCTTCTCCTCTGGCATTTTGCAGTTCAGTCCATAGATACAGCCCATTCCTTTGATATAGATGCATACCTAGTTTAGATCTGATGTAAGTCTTGCGAGTACTTTGGATGAGTACTCACGGTTTCTTTGCTACCTCTTTTCCCCTTTTCTGTTCTACCCGGTTGTTGCGACCACATGATGGATCCCAGGAGCCAGATGCCACCACCAATGACTACTACTACTACCTTGAGGGTGCCTACTACTACGTGGAGAACGATGACGACCAGGAGTACTTAGGAGGCTCCCAGGCAAGAGGCCTTTCCTTCTCAAGTGTGTCTATAACAGGTTCACTAAACGCATGCAAAGTCTTGTCATCTTTCTTTTTCTTTTTATTACTAGGAGGACTAGGTGCATCAGTGTTAACTCTCTGTGAATATTGCTCAATTCTTTTAGGATGGCCCTCAGGATACAAAGGTTCCTGAGTCATTTTACCACCTCTAGTCATAACTCTCAACATGATCATTCATCTTATTATTCATTTCATTCAGCAGATCATTTTGTGCTTTGAGAACTTGTCCTACTTGAGTTTTTACCATAGAAGCATTTTACTTACAATCTTGAGATCATTAGCAGTTCTACATATATAATCACCCAAGCGTTCAAGCATATAAGCATTTTGTTTCAATTGTCTACTAACATATGCATTGAAGTTTTCTTGTTTGCCAATAAAGTTATCAAATTCATCCAACCATTGACTAGCAGATTTATTATGAGGAATATCACCTTCATCAAATCTATAGAGAGAATTTACCTCTACTACATATGTCGGGGTATTGAGACCATGTATTTCTTCAATAGGCGGTAAATTCTTAACATATTCTGCTTTAATACCCTTTTCTTTCATAGATTTCTTTGCCTCTTGCATATCTTCAGGACTGAGAAATGAAATACCTCTCTTCTTTAGAGTTGGCTTAGGAGGTGGTTCAGGAAGAGTCCAATCATTATCATTACTCAATATATTATTCAATAGTACTTTAGCTTGTTCAACAGTTCGTTCCTTGAAAACAGGACAAGCACAACTATCTAGGTGGTCCCTAGAAGAATCGGTTAGTCCATTATAAAAGATATCAAGAATTTCAT